>NC_081180.1:101652221-101952221 GCF_029867415.1 Vicia villosa | reverse complement strand
AAACAGATGATTGAGTTTTAGGCTTACCTCGAAGAATGAGAAAATTGGATTTCTGAGTTTGAGGTGTTACCTTGATCTTCAGATGTTAGGCATCCACACCAGCAGAAAAGAACGCTAGATAAGTTCACAGCTTACAGCATTCTATGATCTTCCAGTAATTGTTTAAGAACTCCTACAGCAAATGGAAGACCAAACAAAACAGACAAATCCAGAGAACAACAGAGAAATAATCTCGAAGTCTCAGATAAAGTGAGAAAATTCAAGTAAAATGTGCAACAGTAATCAAATAGAAATTTAAATGATTAACTACACAAAATAATATGAAAATATCAAAAATAAAAATTAATCCTAAAAGAAGATATTTTTGTGATTTTTTCATGAAAAGAGAAAATAATTAGAAACACAAACTTAAATATGCATCTAATATATTTTTTTTGTTGTTTTGATAAGAATTAAAAAAACACACTTATAAACACATGAAAATATTAAAAACATATTTTTGTCATTTTTAATAAGGATTAGAAAAGAAAAATAAAATCCTATATTAAAATTAAGTACTAAATCCTTTTTTATGAAAACAATTTTCTAAAGAAAATTAAAAGAGATAGTTAGCTTTAACAATTTGGGCCAGGGGTGTAAGGAACACATGGGAGGTGCAACCCAAAAGATTAAAAGGCTGAATTAAAATAAAAAAAGACTGGGTCGGACCGGGTCGGGTCAGTGTGACCCGGATCCGGTTTTATTCTTATCACATGAGTTGTTTTTTTTATGGAAAACCCTAAATTAACATAAGAGGCAGCGCCTCATCCCCTTCCTTTCTTTCACTATTGTTTCTGGAAAATAAACCCAGAGAAACTACAACAACCAGACTCACTCTCTTGGTCACTCTTGCTCTCTCTCTCTCTCACCAAAAACAAAAGAACAATCGAACCTCTCACTTGATTTCTCACTCAAGCTCACGATTCTCTCTCTCTCTCAGAATCGCTCTCGGTTTCTCTCAAATTCTCACCGAGTAGCAACAACAACAACGCTTACAGGGTGCTCTCGGTTCTCTCACTGAAACAAAAACAACAACAACAACAAACCTCTCTATTTCACGGTGGCTCTCGATTTCACGGTGGTTCTAGGTTCAACAACAACAGCTTGTGTTTCCAAAGATATCACCGATTCCGTTTGAAAGAACAAAAGTTCTCTTAACCCAAGGTAACACAAACTTGTTCCAATTTCGTTTTCCTCTTTTTACGACATATCAACAATTTGTTTATTTTCTCTGTATTTTCAGTTTTCAGACAACATACAAGAACGAAATTTACAGTTGCGATTTAAAGCAATTATTGAGAGTAAGGTAGAAACGACTTACCTGGATTTATCACCAAGGTATGATTTTGATCCTTCTTGCTTTTGGAATTTTGTTGCTGAGTTATGTTGTTCTGTGGCTTTTTGAATTGTTGAGCATGTTGCTGCCACTGCTTCAGAATTGTTGTTGTTGAATGATTCAGAACTTTTGATGATGTGTTGATGTTGTTGTGAACCTTGATTCTGAACCGTGAATTGTTGCTGTTGCAACTGTTATGATTGCAGCGTCGGTGTTTGGATCAGCTGCAGGATGTTGATTGAAGGTGATAGGAAGATGAACCAAACTGTAAGTTGCTCTCTTTCCTCCCTCCTTGCGATTTGTTGAATTGAAACCGTGTGGTTGTTGATGATGAAACCACTTTGAATTGTTGCTACTAACAATTTTTGGAATTGTTGTTGTAGGCTCCCTTTGATGAAGACGATGCCACCACCTCTTTGGATTTGCGGGAGACTTGAAGATGAAGATCTTCAAGTGAGGTATGAAGAACTACCTCTCCCTTCTTTGTAACTATGGAACTTCTTGAAAATTATGATAAGAGAGAGAAGTGAGAAAGCTAGTAGTATAGTAGCTTTGGTGTGTCCAACTTCAAAGAAATCACTTCTTATTTATAGGCAAAATTTAGGGATGTGTTAGGAATTAAGAAACTTGATTGGGAGGTTATAGTCATCTCAAGAATGAGAATAAGAATAAGAATATATTCTTCATCATTGCAAGATAAGAATAAGAATAAGAATATTCTTATGCAAAGATATTTTTCATGATATAAGCCATGTGTGTAAATTTTTATGTCATTTTATGATATCTCTAAGTTGCATAATTTTATGACATAAAAATCTCTCTTTGACATTCTTTGACTTTTGCTAATCTCACCCCTCTTTTGTTTTCTTTTTCATGTCACATGAGAACTCTTGAAGAAAGAATGAAGAATCTTGAACTTGAAGAATGAAGACTTTGAAGATTGAAGAATTCAAGAATGTCTTTGAAGTTTTATTTTTCTTTTCCTTGTAATTTCCAATTCATTCCAACTTTAAAATTGTATGAACTTGTATTCTTGAAAGTGAATGGAATTTGAAAGTTGTAATATCTTTGAACCTTGAATTAGACTTGAAACAATGTAATCTTGAATTTGGACAAAGTCTCTATTTGTTACTCATTTGAAATTTGGAACTTGTTCATGTAAAGAAACTCCACTTGAATTTCCTTTAGAATCTTGAATGAGTTTGCTACTCAAAAATGAAGTTTGAATTTTCTTGAATGAACTTGAACTTAGAAATTCAATTCCTTTTGAATAGAAAATAATAGGAAATCCTTTGAATTTTAGGCCTTGAAACATGTTCTTGCCATCATGGATCTTTGAAATAATATTGAACTTGAAATTCTTGAATTCATGGTCTTAGAACCATACTTGAAAATAATCTTTCAACAAATAGACTAAAAGATATTTCTTGCAATTTTCCTGAATTGTTTCAAACTTGTATCATCTTCCAAGTAATCCATAAGAAACAATTTTCTTTACCATGACGAATCCATAGGCCAAAATCTTGAAATAGATTTCAATCAAAACTCTTGAATCACACAAATGGAAATGGCGCACTTTATTTGAAGATGATTGAAACCTTTGATTGACTTCCTGGGGATTTTTAGGGTTTCCCAAATGTGATCCCTGATTTTAGTCCCTGATAGTTCAAAACCCTAATTCTGATGATTTGAGATTTCACTGTTGATCAATCCTGGTGTAGGAGATGTCTTGAGCCAATGGATTAGGTCAAAATAATGCACTTGGGGTCTTGAGGTCATGTCCCAAGTCATTAGGTCAAATCCTGAGCAAAAGTCAAGAGTATACTGTCTTCAGTCAAAACCCCAATCTGGTTGATTCAAAATCTTTGAGCTTGTTGAAATGAATCTCTGAGGACCAAATGTTGATTGTTGATGAAGATGGTTCTTTTGAGATGAAGGGAGAACAAAACCCTAATTGATTGTTACTTGTACTGATGAGTGATTTCCTGATTAAACCCTGCTGAGTCACAAGTAACAAACACAGGCTATACAATTTGTTAGAGATGCAAATGATGCATATGTTATGATATGAGGTGGTATCTTAGGTCAAAAATTGGGGTATGACAGAGAGGACCACATATAGCAATTGTCTGATGATCTAGTACCCTTCATTATTTTGTTCCAAATGTCTGTTAGTGACTATAGATTCTAAACAGTTGAAATTGTCATATACTTCTTGATCACATAGTTGGCTAATGTTGATGAGGTTTATAATGAGAAATTCAACAAGGAGAACGTAGTCCAAACTAGAGATGCTTGGGTAATCCAAGTTTCCCTTTCCAACAATTTTTCCTGTAGCTCCATCGTCGAAAGTATTGGAGTAAGACTTTAGATCTTTCAAGTATTCATTTTCCCAATCATATGTGTAGAGAAACCACTGTCAAAATATCAATCTTTGTGAGAGGAAGCTCTTAAAGAAGTGTAGGCAATGTGACTTGTAGTTACTTCTTTGGCTTTCCATACTTGTCGAGGGTGAACATCTTTTGGAGTGTTCCTGATGAGACGATGATTATAATTGCAGTATGGTTTACCATATGATATGTAGCCAAAAGGTCTTATATGGCCTTGTTAACAACAGTAGTGACACACCTATTAAGCTTTGGTGTAGATATTAGTGTGCTAGTAATGATTTTGTACAGGATGTTACAACATATAGTTTGACATGATGAACTCGGTCTTTTTGATAGGTGGAATGAACTTAGACTTTACGTTCAAAGAGCCATAGTTGAACCCAATTCCTTTCATATATCTTGTGGCCTTGCCTACCCCTAGAATTTCATCAAGATTTTCAGATTAAGAATTTAGAATACACACAAATTTGGTCGTACATTTAAGTTTGGAGTTCAAGAGGTCAAACTACAAAATATACATAATTGAAATATATCATATCATTTTAAACAAAATGTACAAATTTACATGTTAAATTCATCAAGTTAGAATACACACATTTGACATTTACATATTTGCACATCAAAATGACAAAACCTTTATTCATATACAAATTAAGATTACAGCAACCAAGAAAAACTATTGTTGTTGTAGAGATTCATAACAAGATAAAAAGAAATTGGCCCAACGAGATCGAATGTCATTAATTTCTTCTTTTGAGTATGATGTTTGGTTGCTAAGCTCCTATAATTAGAACAAAATTTAAAGTATGATAAGCTAAAAACAACAACGTTAACTTATAAGTATACATATGTGTGTGTATATGGATTAAGCTAATACATTATTCTTTGTCCATCCATTTGTAATGCCATAGACGAATAGATATGACCTCAGTCAAGGCCCAAATACAAGCAAAACATGCACAGACAAATAGATATGACCTCAGTCAAGCTCGGAGCACACAATTCTGACTTCTTGTCAATTTTCCAACATCGGATCTAATCAGACGATGATTCGTACAAGATGCTGAATCAAGCGAAGCAATTTTAATTGACCTCTCATTATAAAACCCTTCGCGCGCTAAGACTCACGTATTCTATTTATTCTCATTTGTATATTATTTCTCATTCATTTCCTAACTTAAACGTTAGAGTATTATTTTATAAGTACACTCCACTCCGCTCTAATGAAATTTCGCTCCATAACAACAACTATATTTAATTTCGAAAAAAAAAATCAGTTCGAGATGATGTTTTTAAAATATCATGTTGTATATAGACGTGTCAAAATCTAACTTCTTTCTCGAGACAAATATTAATACAATATTAACATTGTTTAAAAGTTTTATTTAAAAAATTCAGTAATTCAGCAAGTACAAGTATTTTAAAATTAAATCTATGTCTTAAAGAATAAATTAAATATTTAATGACACTTCTAATGACTAAGATATTCGTGGATGGTTCTGTTCTCTGATCGTTAGAATATTGAATTTCGTTTTTTTTATCGTTCCGTGAGATGAGGTGTTTCCTTACCTTTTGACCTTCATAAATACTCATTATTACAAATTAAAGTTTGCTTTTCCCTATTGTTTGATCCGTATACATTGGAAGTTTCATCCATTTGATTAGTGTCTGCATTAAATTGATAGTGCCAGTATCAATATTTGCGACTTCAAGTTATCATGTGTTTATTTTGTATAGTAAATTTGCATGTGATTTCTTTTCGTGATAGGAGCGTGCGGTTTTTTTATTGTGACATTTTAATTATCTGTTGGTAGGTATACGTACACTGTACATTGGAGTACTTTTTTGTTTTTCAACTATAGTTTTGTATAAAATTACTGTCTTAAAGAAATTTAATATATAGAATTTATATCAGATCATTTAATATAATAAAGCAAAATTAGTACTTTGGCAAGTTTGCCAAGTGTCACTCCCTTATGCATTTTAACATTTTTTTTCCATTCTATTTATAGTAAATTTTATTACTTCTTTATTTATTTATTTCTTTAATTATTTAATTATATTTACTTAATTATTTATATAATAAAAATTGTTTGAAACACGTGAAGTTGTTATCATTAGTTTCACTATTGAAAATCTCAACAATCCCTTATTAACTATACTTTGTTTTTATTTTTCACGTGAAATAAGGAGTGGTTGTACCATTGGAAAGATCAAACATCGCTCATTCTGTTTTGATTCTCACGTTTGGAATTTATTGGGCCAAAAATTAATCAATGCAAAGCTGCCCAAATTCATTCATTCCTCATGCTATAAAACCATACCTTCACTTCCTTGAAGTCATCTACCATTTTCATAACAAATACCTCCATCAACCCATCCAAATCCGCTCAACCAATCACCATAAATCCTCTTTTTGTTGTTGCAGGAAACCTCACCACAACATCATCACAAAAACACCATCAAGAAGATAGAGAAATTAACAAGACATAACTAAATTTTTTCCTTTTTTTTGCTATCAAAATTTTTTCCTTCTTCGATTTTGTTGTTTTATTTTAAATTTTTTTTCTCCTCATCAAGCCATGTAATTGTAACAGTAAATATTTTGAATTTTTTCATCCGCATCAAGCCATCTAATTGTAACAGTAAAATTATATAATGGATTGGGGTTAGGGTTTACGTGGGTTGAGGGTATTTTACTTATGTTTTGATTGTTAAATCGTAGAGAGAAAAAGGCAGGAAATGGGCACGTTTTGATTGTTAAATCGTAGAGAGAAAAAGGCAGGAAATGGGCACGTGACACATTACAAACAGAGAGGATTTTTTTAAAATTGGTATAAAAGCAAAAAATTAATATTTATTTTATTATGTTTAAAATTGGTATAAAAGCAAAAAATTAATATTTATTTTATTATGTTGTTCCAATTAATTTAATTTAACAATTATATTAATGGGAAATTATCCATTATAAAATAAAATTTGATGGAAAATTTTAATTATTTGGAGGAAAAATATTTGTAATGATTTCCCTCTATTTTTTATCACGTAAAACAAACAAACCAATTTTTCAATGTATCTTTTTGGCATTCTATGAATTATGACAATATTTAAATATTAATGAAAGTTATAAAAATTAAAAGAATAATAAATAAAATAAGGGTTATATAACAAAAAGAAGTTCTCTTTCTTCTTTTTATCACATTATCTTAATCCGTATGAGAAGCTCAATTGCTACAAATAATATAAAATGGATTGAATAATAAATAATTTTAATAATTATTTTAATATTGAAGCAGCATATTAGTTATTTATTTAGTAAAATATTTTTCTATCATTTATTATTTACATTAAAAAATTATAAGATAATTTAATTTCAAATTCATATAACTTATTAAAGTTTTTGCTATGGTAATAGAGGAAATAAACTTTTTTTGACTAACCATTTTTCGTGTAAAAGTCATTATTATTTGTCCGGTCATATAAAAAAAACGTTTAAGGAAGTAATAATGATGAAGTCAATTTTATTTTTTAATTTAAATAGTAGGTAATAGAATGCAAAACATAAAAATAAATCAATATAGATTAAAAACAAATAATGCACTTATTTAAGGAAATATATTATTAATTTTAACGTTAATGTTGTATTAAATTTGGCAATAGTAATTTTATAATTAGTATTAAACAAAAATGTATACTGATTAATAGAAACAAAAATATATGATACAAAAAGATCTCATTTTATTTAATACAAACTGAATAATTTTTTTTTAAGATACACAAAAAAATGACTAAAAAGTTGAGAAATTTTTTAAACGAAAGTTTACCAGTTATATATAAAAAGACCTAAATTTAATTTTGTTACACTGACAGATTAGCCCATAGATTTAATAAAATAAATATGATTGTAATAGTAAATTACTTTATTACCATTATTATATATAATTATTTATAATAAAATATAGTTAAAAAATCAAACTCAAAGAGAAAAGATTTAAAAATAACGTGGAGATTCTAAGATGCATGGGTCCTCTAAGATGTTAACATTTATAAGTTGATAGAAATCACAACTTTTTCTTATGAAAAAAACAAATGGATAATTATATATTTAATTTATTTTATTATTTTATTATATATTAAATATTTATAAGAAAGATGAATAAATGTAAATGTATAATATATGAATTTTATATTCGTATGATATTTTTGTTAATGTAAATTCATACTATATGAATCTTATGTATCTTTGTTAAAAACAATTCTTAATTTTAAAACTTGAGTGAATAAATAAAAATTATTTTTAATATTTGAAAAATTCTATCTCAAAAGTCAATATTTTCGAAAAATAAATGAATTATCAAATACTTTTTATTGAATGTTTGAAATGAGAGTAAATGTTTTTATTATGTATAAAGTTTTATTGAATCTTTTTATCCCGTGCCTCGCACGGAGACGATCAAAAGCCATGAATATACTAATCATTATATAGTTATTTTGAACTTCGTTATAGTCATACTGATCGAAATCAATCATACTAAATTTAAACCCGTGCCTCGCACGGGTATACAAACTAGTTTATCTAATGTGCATTAAGTAGATCAGTCAATTCATGCATCATATACAAATTTAATTTTTACTATTGTAATTAATAAATTTTATCATATTTTATTTAATTTAACAATGATAAGTATATTGATTAAATGATGGAAATGATGTAGATTTATCTCACATGTGAAGTATAGAACTATGTTTATATTTTTTTTTCATTTTTAACTTAACAATGATCAAATTTATTTTTTGTTTTTTTGGAAGTTATTATTATTATTATTATTATTATTATTATTATTATTATTATTATTATTATTATTATTATTATTATTATTATTATTATTATTATTGTTGTTGTTGTTGTTATTAAGACTAAATATGTTATTGATCCCTATAAATATCTCAAGTTTGATTTTTAGTCCCTATAAAAAAATATTAATTTTTAGTTCCTATAAAATTACTTTTGCACGAAGTTTTAGTCCTTGTAGAGGGACTAAAACTGTGTGCAAAAGTAATTTTATAAGGACTAGAAGTTAATATTTTTTATAGGGACTAAAAGTCAAAAATAGTAATTTTATAGGGACTAAAAATATATTTAATCCTTATTATTATTATTATTATTATTATTATTTATTATTATTATTATTTTATAAAAACATATTTGTTTAATTTACAATTTGGGAATTTGTAAATTTATGTTTCTCATATATTCTGGTATATTTGCAAAGGATAAAAAAGAGGTGACGTAGAATTCACCAAAAGCGGTTGAATATAACCCATTGTCCGTAGCAGGATCTTAATCACCGACCTATCGTTGTCTGCGCCCGTTTTTCACAATGCGCACTCATTTTCTAATAATATCGCTTTTTATCTGTAATGACCGCTCATTTATTGAAATACTCGCTCATATACGAAGATGTGAGAATGACGTATCCCTACCCAGTAATTATACTGGGAGGATAATCAATGAAAAATGTCATGTTCCTCGATATATATGAGAAATAACTACTCATTTTTGACGCACCTGGTGGAGGAAAAGACAGTTACTGCGTTCTTGGATTCTAAGACCCAAACCCAAGAGGTTCCTCTAAATAACGCAATCATCAGGATTAAGGGAAGACATTCAATTCATTGAGAAAACACCATATACATAACTTTTCACCATTCCTGCGTGAGCTTGCTCTAACACCACAATAACCTTAAAACCCTTTGATAGCCTTACACGATTATGGGGTTGTCAATCATTGTACTTTTAGCAAGCACAATTGGTTCCCACCATGGGACCCGATAAAACTGACCTAGGCAACCACTACTTCATACAATTAGATTGTTATACACAACTTCAACCTACAACCATTATAACAAATAATGTTTTTTACGACAAAACTTACACCTCAAACAATGAAAAACGAGGGTATAGGTATTGGGAGCGCCATGTTTTACTATTATTTTTAATTAAAAAAACTTATCCCTCTGTTATTTAGTAAAACTGAGGCAAGCTAGCAAGAAGGTATCTCGGTTCAACACCCAGTTGCATGAAATACGTATTTCTCACTTGGCGTCTTTCCAATGAAGTTTTATTTTTTTTATTTGTTCTAACTGAGAGTTAAAATATTTTGCACTAACAATTTGATAATACTAATTTCAAAATCTTATTTTAATACTTTGTTTGATATACTTAAACCCCTCAGTTTTTTGAAATAACCAACGTGGTATATCTTTTAAATGAATTCCTATAATATGGCTCTATGAAATTTTTTATTTCATATTTTTAATAATTAGTTTTTTGTGTAAAACCGACATGACACTTATTTTGCATGAAATACTTCAGAGTACTATATCTAGTTTCTAACTTTTCATTTACTTATCAACACTCAAACATTAGTTCGTCATTTCGTAAAAAACTATGCGATTTTCAAGATGATATTCATCAAAACTCTTCAAAAGATATTCATCAAACATCATTTTCACAAGTAGGTTTGTTCTTCACTATAGCGTTAATTTGTATATTCGTCATTTTGTTTTCACTGAAATAGTCTCTTGGTCATGTTGTTTAGGGTTTTTTCGTTAGTTTGACTATTGATAGTCATGGCCGATTCGACTATAACCTCTCATACAACATCTACTGCAAACTCTATTAATACACGTAAAAGAAAAACTAGAGATGCCACGATGTATACAAAGGTGAAAAAAGCCAACGAAACTGGTATTCAATACCTTGTTAGAGTTGATGCTCAAATTGGCAGGGCTTTTGGTGAGCATGTGTTAGCTGGGAATTTCGAAGGGTAAATGGAAGATTATTGAAGAGAACACATTTTGAATAGTGACATGAAGTCTAACTTTTGAAGGCTATTCGAAGTGATAATTGTTAGAAGTGATTTTATCTTGTCGAATTGCCATCAGAGTTTTATGTCTTCGAAGACAAAGATAAATACTTTGAATATTTTGGAGCTTTGTAAAGAACAAGCTTCGATAGCCATGTTGGTTGAGTTTGGCACCTCGGATATGAGAAGATTTAAAATTCAAATGATGTGTCTTATCCATAAAAGACACATGGAGGCCTCAGAGTTTGAAAAGCATAAAAATGAAGAACGTGGCATTCCATGAGAAAAAGGCCATTAGGGTCAAATTAGTCTATATTAGAATCTTAGCGTTAGATTTTAGTATGTTCAAATCTGTATAAAACTCAATCATACTCAAAGTATCAAAGTGTATAGAGAAATGAGTCCTGAGAAATGTATGTATGAATTACCATTTATTTCCAATCGAATTACAAAGTCTTTTACCAATTTACATTTATCTTCATTAAATTCCCTTTTACATTTCTTTACCTTTTCGAGTCAGAACCTTTAACATTTTTGTACTATACTTTGTATCTTTAAAGCACATTTCTTTTTACTTACAAATTAGCCATAAACAAAACAAAGAATGAACACAATACAAACATCAAAATCTCGAAACTTAGACTATGTCCTAGGATCAAATCTAGTCGATCCTGCAAGCAACCAGAATAATAATCATTTTGGAGGACTAGCACTTGTTTACTAATTTCCACCGTAAACAAATTGGCATGCCCAGTGGGACAATGTCTAAATATCGAGTCACAATTTTTTTTTTGTTTCCTTATTTTTGTTATTATACTATCTATTATTTAACATTGTTGTTTGAGATTGAGGAGCGGGAAATTAGCCAACACCAACGAACAAATACCAAAAAGAAAATACAATAGGAAGATGGTTAAATCTCCAAACAACAATGCAGAACAAGTTCCTCCTCCGATAGGAGAAAGCACGATTTCTGCAACAACAACTGATGCCATAACAGTTAGTCAGGGTACAACGACCATTCCAACATCGACAGTCTCGACGACAAATCCTTTCAGCGACAGTCTCGGTGGATATACCCCCAAACGCATAGAGTATACACTATGTTTACTCTGCAATAACTTAGGGGAAACCTTCAACCCCTAGACCCCAAGAATTCAACGTATCTAGGCCATTTACACCAGAATTTTTGATTCTAATGTGAGATCCTCCATATGGTATGCCAACCTCTTTTACGGCAGACTTACACAATAGTACATCTATGTATACGAATCCTTTGGCTACAACATTTTTACCATTACAGGGACTGCGTTCTGGTGTTAACCATTTGAATCAAAGCATTTGACCACCAGGATTCGCCAACCAGTTGCCTTCGCTCACCATAAATTCGTCTGCAACTTTAAGGCAACAAATGGACGAGAGCAACCACGAAATTGTGGGGGAGCTTGCCCAACAAATGAGTATAATATTCAACCCGTTAATCCAGAATGCAATCCATAAAAACTTGCAGAATGCCCGGTCAAACCAGCAGATGGCTGCGGAGATGGGACGAATAACAAATTTTTTTGGGGCCCTAAAGAAACGGTTCAACCGCCCAATCATGATTGGATAAGAGAAAATATGGGTAGGGAATTCGAAGAGGATCCCACAAATTAACCAGACCCAACCATTTCCATAAAACATTGGGTGAAAACAATCTGGGAGTAAGGGTCGAACAACCTCAAAATCAATAGGCTACATAGGGAGGAAGAACCTAGAAGGGTTCTAGTGGTTGATCGAAATCAAAATGTTGACGAAGTAGTTCAGCATTTTCGAAAAACGAAATGCTAGGAGAGAATAACCTGACTACCATGATCGAAAGAATTATGACATGAAATGGGGGTGAATGTTGGTCTTCGAAGACCAAATTACACTTCCCCCATATCAGAGTATATTTTGCAAACTGAATTACCTAGGGGCTGGAAAGTCCCAAAATTCACAAAATTTTCTGGTGACACCAGTGAATCCACCGTCGAACATATAGCCAGGTATCTTACCGAGGCCGGAGATATAGTGAATAATGAAAACGAATGAGTAAAATATTTCCCTAGTTCGCTAACCAAGAATGTGTTCACTTGGTTCACCACCCTTTGACCAAACTCAATCCAAGAGTGGCCTCGTTTAGAAAGGATATTCCATGAACATTTCTATATAGGCCAATCGAAGAAAAGTTTGAGTGAGTAAGCCTATGTGAAACGAAAATTTAGCAAACCTATAGACAAATATCTCAACATATTCTGCCAGTTAAAAGCAAGATGCTTTACACAATTTCCAGAACACGAACTAGTTGAGATGGTTGTGAGAGGTTTAGATTTCTCTATAAAGTTGAGATGGCCCAGTTGACGGATAGAGTTCGACAAGTGGAATTTCTAAAAGCTGAGAAGGCTAGGGCAAATAGGAGTCATAAAATAGAGATAGTTGCATATGTCGAAGCCGAAGACGCCGAACAAGAAGTTTATGACGATTCTTTAGCCTTCGAATGGGAAGAACCCTATCGAACCTGAAAAAGGTGATAAATTTCCTAAGAAAACATACACCTTCTATGTAACAAAGTGTGATGAGATTTTTGATCTATTAGTCAAAGATGGGGCCAAATGATAGTTCCATCTGGTGCCAAATTCCTCCGTTAGATCAACAAAAGAAGAGAGGTTTTTGCAAATATCATAATTTTTAGGGCATAAAACCTTACAATGTTTTCTTTTCAGGGATCTCATTCAAAATGAAATCAAGGAAGGGCGCCGCAGGTTAGGTGAGAAGAACAAGACTCAAATGAAGGTGGACGCTGACCCTATGCCCATTGCTGACACAACCTATGCTGAGCCTACAAACATTAACATGGTGGAAGTGATCGAAGACAAAGTCACTGAAGACTTTGTTGTCATCGATGCAAAGGAGGCTAATGAAGGCCTCATCAACAAAGGTAACAATGTTAAAACCACTGACGATTATGTTGCAGGTATTGAGATGACGAAGGCTACTGAGGGTCTTCGAGTCAAGTTCCATGGGGTCAAGATCAGTGATGGTCCTAACGTCGAAGTCAACATGGTAGACATGAATCAAAATGCTGAGAGGGATAAAGTCGAAAGGGACATCCAAAAGGAGGAGAACCAGATGAAGGTTGTCTATCCTAAAGCAGGCGAAAGTCGTCTCTTAGACTTTCTTGTCCGTTGCCACAAAAAGAATTCCTAGGCTCTTATGTACCCTAGATGCAACGTCATCCATGATAGGAAGGCCTCAGAGGACTTCAAAAGGGTCCAGTTTGCTTAAAGCAAAGTGTTAGAACATAGTTTAGTTCTACATCTAATTCATAGTTTTGATGATAACAAATACATAATAATTGAGAAGACAATTATGTACTCTAATCGGGTGATTAAATATGCAGAGACTAGTTAGAAGTTCTGATGAAAACTTAGAAGACAAATAACGAGAACAATTAAATACAAAGCTCTGAAGGGAGCGTATCTAATTGGGCTAAATGCATGATTTTTAAAAGGGGACTTTGGAGGTCAATTGATAGCTATTGTTGGTAAGGATAAAAATAACAAGATGATGTTGATATCATATCTGGTTGTGAAAGCCGAAACAAAGAGCTCACGGAAATGGTTCCTAAAATTATTACTTGATGATTTACCATCCATCTAACACACGTTCTATAGATTTATATCATATCAACAAAAGGTGTGAATTATTCCTTATGTTATGTTACATTTCTTTATGTTCTTCCATTATGTTACTTAATGTCATTACTTTATGTTATGTTACTTAATGTTACTTTTATTTAGGATTTGGTATAGGCTATTGTAGAGCCAAGCCAATATATTGAACATATATTATGTATTAAATATTTATATGAAAATTGGAGAAAGAAATATTCTGGTTGGTTATCAAAATTTTGTAGGTTCAATACAATTTCATAGCAATTTTGTTTGGTTATGTTTGAACATGTTGTGCAGGTTCAATACAACCAGGTTGTTTAAAACATTATTTTGGGTCAATTTCATATCAATTCTCTTTGGTTCTGTTTGAACAGGTTGTGCAGGTTCAATATAATCAGGTTGTGTAAAACATTTTCTAGTTCAATTTTATAACAATTATGTTTGGTTCGGTTGGATAGGTTGTGCAGGTTCATTATTACTAGGTTGTGTAAAACATTATTCTGGTTCTATTTCATAGCTTGATTCTATTTGGAAAAGTTCATAATGTCAAAAATATATAGGTTTATTCTGTGTAGGTTTGAAACAAATTATTGTCAAACTGTACAGGTTGTGTCAAATAACAAGTTCTATAGGTTCAAACCTTATAGGTTATGCAGGTTCTTTTTGTCAAATTACATGTTTTGTGTATGTTCAAAAAATTATAGGTTGTATCAAATTACACGTTGTGTCAAATTGTACAATTACAAATTCAAAAATATATGATATTACATGTTATGTCTTGTTGTGAATAATGACAAGGTTAAATTCAAATCAACATTTTGATATGCGAGGCAAAGAACAGAAGCAACCAAAATAAATGACCTTTAATAATAATAACCAATAAGCAGAAATTATAACATAATAAAGCGAGAAAAAACAAAAGGTTTATTTATTCAATTCAATCAAAAGATCTACTCTGGAGGACATAGCAGTTCTCCAACTCACTATACTCGTAAAATTGTTATAAGAGATTACAAATGAGTTACAAGAAAAAAGCTTTTGCCTTCATAATTCTCATGAACAACCCCGAAGGTGCCCGAGAATAAATCCCTATTTTCTACCCAAATGTTTCTCAACCTCTCTAACTCTCAATATTTGAAGCACACAAACTCAAGGTGTTTCCCAATATCCTTAGATAACTACAAAAGTTTCCCAAAACCTTTGACTTTCTAAGTTTTCCCTAGAGAAAACCATAAACCCTATAAACCTTAAGACTCTCACACTTGCAAAATACTTATTTATAGATACATGTTTATAATAGCAAATACCCAACAAACAAAGTCCAAAAACACAATCCATTAATTATTAGAATAAAATATTATAAATATTTTATAATATATTTTATATTTATTTAGACTATTTCTAAATTAATATATATCTAATATTCTAAAAGTAAAAAATAGATCCGTAAACCTAACTGATCAAACACGAAATTCACAAACCACCCAAACCAGACATTTTTGCTGCTTTTCGGCTTCCTAATTTTTGGCAATCTTAAAATATGTTTTCTTTCTCTTCATCAGCAAAGATTTTAAGGCATACTTCAACATGTCAAAATTAAAACAGCTTGCATATGTTATGTCAAAATCTCATTTCATTCCAACATGCAAATTACATCACACTACATAATACATCACACTACACAGGAAAATTACATCACTTTAATACATGTGATACAAACACAAATTACATTATGAACACCAGTGACAAACCTAGATAATAATCCATAAACTTAATCTTTATCTTTAGTGATTCTTCATTTTTCTTTAACTCCCTAGTTAAAATCCATAAGCTCGTCATTCTTGTTTTTCAAAGATCTAATCACATCCTTTACACGGTTGCTCATGTCTTCAACAAACCATTTAAAATAGTTAAATTTTTTTCTTCATCACCTTAAAATTACCATAATCATAAAACCTCCTTTCAGAATTCCTGTGATGTCATCAACGATGACTCAAGCTCACAACAACATCTACTCTTTTAGACCGAACTAATTTGTTGAGACAAATGAAAACCTTAATTCAGTCATGGGTGAAGAAAAAATTTAAAAAAAGAGTGAAAGAATAAGAAAAATAAAATAAAAAGATAGTAGATGAAGAAGAGGCGCTTGTTGTATCAAATATATTACATGAAGAAGAGGAGGAAAGGGGGAGAGTTAGGATTACCAATTTATTTATATTTTTTTAATACTTTGCTATTATATATTAATATAATTGAAAAAATTTAAAAATAAAATTAGTCTAAATATAAAATAAAAAAATTGAGTTGAAATAATTTTATGCTAATTTAGCAATCATAAGTAAATTAGAGTGTTATGCCATTAAAAATGTTTTTTTGAAGAGGAATTAAAATCGTAAAAAACTAAATATAAATTAACTAAAAATTAATTTCTAAAATGGAAGATCAATATAAAAAAAAATACTAATAATAAAGGATCAAAGTTGAATTTATAAATTATCAGTACAAATAATTCTTGAAATACTCGTTAATTTATAACCAAAAAAAATGGAGGAAGTATTTGATTTTCTTGGGACTATATTTTGACATTTTTGTATTGATACTATTATTACTATTATATTCATTTAAATGTAAATTAAATATCATTTGTTTTCTATAATGAAATTTATATAGGTATTTAAAAGTGTATTTATAAAATGTTTTATTGATTTGAATATGGTTATTTTGTTATTATGCACATTAAATTGTGACATCGATTTTCATGTTAGTTCATGTCTGTCGAATTCACATTCTGGTCGGCAACTCGCGTAAGAGAGAGAGAGTGTATGTGAGGTGTTCCTGTCTTCTTCTATACATAAAAAAAAAGTTGCAACTCTTTCTCACTCACCACTCTTTTTCTTCTCTCTCCCACAACATCACTCTCTCTCTTTCTCTCTTCTCTCTCTCATCCACCATGTTTGTAGTTATGGATTCCATGGAAAAAACCTCTGAAAAGTGCTTAGATTCACAACTATGGCATGCTTGTGCTGGTGCCATGGTTCAAATGCCACCACTCAACACAAAAGTCTTTTACTTCCCACAAGGTCACGCTGAGCACGCTCATGGCAAAGTAGATTTCACCAAAACGCGCGTTCCTCCGCTTATACTTTGTAGAATCTCCGCCATGAAATACATGGCTGACCCTGATACTGATGAAGTCTATGTCAAAATGAGGCTAACCCCTTTGAGAGAAAACGAGATGGATTTGGAACAAGATTGTTTCTTTGGAAAGAATGGCTTAGAGGGTCAAGAAAAGCCAGCTTCTTTTGCGAAGACGTTGACACAATCTGATGCCAACAATGGTGGAGGGTTCTCAGTTCCGAGATACTGCGCTGAGACTATTTTTCCTAGATTGGATTACTCTGCAGAACCACCTGTTCAGACGATTATCGCTAAGGATATGCATGGACAGTGTTGGAAGTTTCGGCATATCTATAGAGGAACACCGAGGAGACATCTTTTGACTACTGGTTGGAGCAATTTCGTGAATCATAAGAAGCTTGTTGCTGGGGATTCGATTGTGTTTTTGAGAGCTGAAAATGGAGATCTCTGTGTTGGTATAAGGAGAGCCAAGAAAGGCGGAATCGGCGGTGGAACGGATCAGTTTTCGAATTCTTCTGGTAATTGGAACCGTGTGGCATCATCACCTTTGTTTGGTGGTGGTTTCTTGTGTGGAAATGAGAATAGAAAAAGTGATTGTTTGATTGGAAAAGTTGCTTCTGAGTCAGTTGTTGAAGCTGTGAACTGTGCTGTGAATGGAAGATCTTTTGAGGTTGTGTATTATCCAAGAGCTAGTACTCCTGAGTTTTGTGTTAAGGTTTCTTCTGTTAAATCTGCAATGCAAATTCAATGGTGTTCTGGTATGAGATTCAAAATGCCTTTTGAAACTGAAGATTCTTCTAGAATCAGTTGGTTTATGGGAACTATTTCTTCTGTTAAAGTTCAAGATCCAATTCGTTGGCCTGATTCTCCTTGGCGTCTTCTTCAGGTAACAATAGCCTTTTATTGATTCTGAACTTTTGACTATTTTTTTTCTCATTTACTGTTATTGTACTGTTGAATTCAATGCAGAAGTAACAGTTTACAGTTTGTCAGATTGTGATGGTTTTTCTGATACAAACAATTAGTACTTGTTTATCACTTTAACAGTTTACTGCATATGAAAGTGACTTAGGTGAATGAGATTTTAAGCAACAATTTAATCAAAATATTTGACATTTGTTACTATATATAGAAGTATTAATGCTTTGAGTTTGTTTGAACTTTGAAGTGGATCCTATTTCGATTTTTGTTGAACTCGTTCCGAATTAGCTTGAAGTAATTGTTCTAAATTTTCTTGTTTATGATGTCATGTTTTGTTTTTCAGGTAGTGTGGGATGAACCAGATTTACTTCAAAATGTGAAATGTGTAAACCCTTGGTTAGTTGAACTAGTTTCAAACATGCCGAATTTCAACCTCTCGCCATTCACGCCACCGAGGAAGAAACCGAGGTTTATCCAAGATCCATATTTTCATCTCATAAACCAACTTCCAATGCCAACAACGACAACAACATCATCAACATCGTCGTTCTCCAATATTAATCTTCTCAATTACGCGAACTCGTCTCTCTGTAACATTCAAGATAGTACTACGACTAATAGTTATTCTGCATCAAGCATACAGGGAGCCAGGCATGCTCAATTTGGACAAAATAACCAATCTGATTTTCCATTCAACAAGCTTCACCATGACATGTTTCTTAGTAATTTGTCACTGTCGAGATTCGATCAACAACAAACTGTTATTAGGCCCTACAAGAGTATCAACAACAATACTAAGAACACTACTGTTGACTTATCTTGCTTGTTGAGTGTGGGAAATTCCGGTCAAAGTTTTAAGGAAGTATCCAATATTGAAGCAAAAGCACCCCACAAACATATTTTGTTGTTTGGAAAACTCATTCAAACCGAAGACAACAACAACGGTTCGAATATTTCAAAGAGTGGTTCTTTATCCGAAGGAGCTTCTTTGAAAACATCAAACATTTCTTCTTCTGAACCAGTTGAGAATTCTTCTGATGGAGGGTCACCTTGGTACAAGGATCAACAACAACATAAGACTGATATTGTTGGAACAGAAAATGTTACAACATTGTGCATGGCTTCATAAGACATTGATCAAGGAGCTAACTATTCTTATAAACAGATTCCCTTTGTTGTATCGTATAATTTGTTGTTTTTTTTCGATTTCGCATAATTCTATTTAGGTGCAAGTTAAGAAAAATATTGCTTATTTGGTTCTGAGAAATACTATGTTTCTGTTTTTGGTTGCAACTGAATAAACCCTTTGAGGAACTAAAGGGTAATATTTTCTTTAACTTGCACTTGCTTAAGGCAGTGAGGGAGAATCCCTTTTCTGATTATGGGATTATGTAACTATGAATGAATTTCTATCAAGGATATTTTATTTAGAACTTGTCTTGATTTTCTTCATTGAATGTTCAAGTTTCTTTGGTTTCAATTTAGTGAATATTTTGTCCTGTTGAGTTTCACAAATCACATCTAGTGACTCAAGATTATTTCAATAAATCCATTGTGATATCAAGTATGCAATAAACATTAATTGATTATGTAACTAAATCAAAATTGTTTATGAGGTAAATCAATATACTAGTTTTACTTAGCATACTTGCATGAAATCAATATACTTGTTTTAACTTACAAAATAGTCGCACAAGCAAGCACGCAGATTAGCAATGGTTCAACTAGCACGCAGGTTAGCGATGGTTCAACTGTAACAGAACAACTAGGAATCATATTTAATCATGTTTAAGTATGTCAAATCTATTATGAGACTATATTTAACTACAATTTAAATATGAAAAAATTGAGGGATTGTATTGTAGACATCTTGCATATCCTCAAAGACAACTTTAAATTGACATATGTATGTCAAAGATTGACATATGTTGAATATTGAGGTCTTGTGTTGTAGCCTCCTTTGCAATACCCTCAAAAATATTCTTAGATTAACATATGTTGAATATCAGACATGTGTTAAATACTAGACATTGTTACCGATCAGGAGTTGGAAGCCACAAAAGTTCTTGTGTTGTAGTCAGCCTTGCACAATCCTTAAAGACGGTCTTAAATTGACCATATGTATGTCAAAGATTGACATATGTTGAATATCAGATATTTCTTGAATACTAAACACTGTTATCGATCAGAAGTTGAAAGTTATAAATGTCGTTGTGCCTAGCCCACCTTTCACAATTTTTAAAGACGAGTCTAAATTAACATATGTATGTCAAAGATTGACATATGTTAAATACGAGACACATTATCAATCCGAAGTTGAAAGCCATAAAAATCTTAATTAGGTTTACTTCCTTAAAAAGAGTGCTTTTTTTATAAGTTATAACAAGTACTACTACTATGGTTGCAGGAGAAATGGTAAATTAATTACTTGCCTGTTTTGAGACAGTCAAACTAATGAGCAACTGCAGTCCAACAATAAAACAAATAGTGTTACTTAGTACCAACCAACTCATATGGCCCACATTTTACCGATCTCAGTTACGGTCGATGGATAGGACATACATTGGACTATCAAGACAATGATGTATCAATTCTTCAATATTTCTCAACAATAATAAAAAAAAAAACAAAAACAATTTTAGCTCTTATTAAGGATTTTAGCAACAATAAAACCTTGTTGTATACTCCGTAGGACTCTTTCCATTTTACCCCACAATAGGACAATAAACCGTGTGCATTAGTTTCAAAAGTATCTAGTTAAGAATCTCCATACAAAAAAAGAAACAAAAAATTAATTATCATGTTTTTTTTTTGGTACAAAATTATTATGATGTTTGTATTATATAATACTAACAACAACCTAAATTTTCCAACATCAATTGTGTTAGGTACGACTAAAAGTAACGACAGATGTCCTATGATGCTATATTTAATTAATCTACCATGAGTTGGATTTTAATGTTAAAGTCATGAAAGTGTTTTTACTAGAAGAGTTACAATGGTGAATTGAGCAACTTGTATCTAATTTATTTTTCAGTTATTTTGTTTGTATTAGCTTGGTTTGGTTGTTTGGGATGGACCAGGGTAGGGGTATGAAGAAAAGCAATGATTGTTGTGAACACAAATGAATCAGATGGCATTTGGAGAAAACATAAGGACGTGACTTTTCTTGTTGACAATACTTTTTATGAAAGTTGTTTAAGTCTGTGGAGGTAGGACATGGCTGAATTATTGAATAATAATGGCCACCGATGGGTCAATTATAATAAGTTAAATGCCATAAATGAGCGGTATTAATGTGTTGAATGCTAGGGTTGTCACCTAAGTTGTCCTTGTTACCAGAAGTATATACATATATTTAGGATTGTTCATAGTTGGGTCGACTCGTATTTGGTTGGTATGATTTACAAATCCGTCGACTCAAGTTGAATCGGTCAATTAATTATCTAAACATGTTAAAATATAAATAAATTTGGCTCAACTCGCAATAGTTTGTATAATCTTGATTTGGTTATGAAATTTGTGTTTTTAACTCGGGAACTTGTTGATGTAATATTATTGATTTTTTATATTTTATTATTGATTTAAATGAAAATATAAAATTAATATATCACTATAAATCACATTGAATTTAAAGATAGTACACAAACACATATAATTAATCAAAAAATTATATTTGTTATCACATAAATATTTTAACAATAGAAGCGTGATTTAGTGAGATATATGCCTCTCATCATATACAAATATTTTACACTTTGAATACATATTCTATTTTCTCATTACAATCATGTAAAATTTATTTCATGGTTTTGGCATGTTATTAGGTTGCAATCTAATGGTTGTAAGAATTTTTATTTTTGGTGCAAAAACCCTTTAAATTTTCTAATTGTCAAGTAATTTGGTAAACGAGCGAGTATCCCTTGTACTCTTTCTCTATTAATGTCAAGTTAATCTATTGCCTATAAAAAATAGTAATAGTTCAATAAATTCATGTAATTTTAAGACTACTTTTTATTTCTTATTTGTTTTTTTATTATTTCCAATTCATGTATTTTAGGAAAATGTTCTTTGCAATTTTCTATTATTATTATTATTTGAAAATTTGATATTCAGTGTTGAGACCTTTTATGCAATGACACTAATTCCACCATCTATTAACTAATGACTCATTTAAAGTCACAGTGTATAGACTGACCTAACACAATGTTTGTTAGTATCTGATGGAATTCGAATTTAAAATTTTGAAAGAAACACTCGTATTAAAAATTTCACTAACACCAATTCTTGGAATTTGTATTATTATTCGTTATGATATAATGATGAATTTTATTAAACATTAAACAATATATTTTTTCCAATTTAAATGTGTGTAATTGTATTGACCGTAAAATTGCATATTAAACAAGTAAATCCATTAAAATTTGAACAAGTTAGATAGTAAATTAAACCAAACCCAATCTAATTCAACCCATATACACTCTTGCAAACATTTAGTGATAAACTAGTAGTAGCATTGTAATACACGTTTGGATCCTCAAGTATGGCGCACTTAGAGGAAAAGAAAAAGCAAATGATCCCTTGGGATCTCAGCTACACCTTATAAAAATCCCCTCCTCACATGAACATTAAATTTTGACATAATTAATTCATCAGAGTGTGTGAATAATTGAATACTATATATGTGTAATGTGTGGTGTTGGTTGTATACAATTTATTCTAGCTAGGCAAACAAAGATATATACACATACACGGGTCAAAAAACACAGCTCAATTCAACTATTTCATGCCCCCAACATCGCCACAATCCGTGTTCTAATGTTGGATAATTTAAGATTACTATGTAGTACAGTACACATTAGTTTAATTTAATCTTAAAGGTTGCACGTGAAATCTTAATTAATGCTGGTTTATTATAAGGGTTTTGAATTAGTTGGCTAACTCTGCCATGTTATTTTTTGGGATCAAACACAGATCCCAATAGGTTTCAAGGACATGTTCATAAGTCAACTCAAAATTATGTAAGTATCAAGATATTTTCCACTTGCATGGGGATTGTCAACTTCAGCTGGTTTCATGTTTGATTCAATTGTTTACTATTTTATGTTGGTAAATAAACAAGATAGCATCGAATAATGAACTTGATTGTTCATATTGGTTGACTCGAAATTGGTTCCTAAAATAAGTCAATAGTACCATTTTCAAACATTGGGTGTGAATTTGCTTTGGGTTGTCATCTGTCTATGAAGTTGACTGTCTTTAACCAATTGTTTTTTTAATAATGCCTCTAAACAATTATTTGATTGATATATAATATTAAAATGTAGTAAATGTGGCCCTTATTATATAAGTAATTTTCTTATGACTGTAAAACTTTTCAATCCTGTATACACTCACTTTAACAGATTTGAGATTTGCATTTTTTATTTGAAGAAATGTGTGTGAGGTCTACTATTTTGAAAATGAAATGTATTTTAACATTAAATTTTACATATATCAGTAAAATTTAAATGTATTAGATGTTAGAGTGAGTGTAATCATATATATTCAAAACTTTTCTGCACAAGTTAAATAGTGAATTTTTATCTACTCAACACAAAAAATTGGGTAGAATTATTCTTAGTGTAAAATGTATTAAAAACAACTAAAAAATATATTATTTAATAAATAATTAAAGATGATAAAATTAAATGGTATTATATGATTGGTTGAAGATATAATACGGAAATTTTTATGATATGTAAAAAAGTTATCCCCATCTTAAATATAATTTTATTAAGTAGATATTTAATGAAATATTTTAAAAAGTAATCTAAAATAATGATATTTTTGTGTAATTTATTATGTTGTAATTCACTTTTATTAATTAAGTGAGATAGTTATACTAAACACCTACACTCGTACGAGTATATTACAGAAATAATAATACTATATGTGTATATTCAAAGAGTGGTTAGTTTCCCAGGCATAATATACATTCTTGCAGGTAGAGTTCAGTTAGTGAATTTTTAACTAGGTCAGTTAATTTATTAGAGTAAGGCAAAATATTCAATATGGTCCCTTAACTATACTCTCTGGTTCACTTTGGTCTCTTAAGTATTTTCCGTGTCACTTTGGTCCTTTAATTTTCTAAAAGATGCAAATATGTCCCTTCCGTCAATTGGCATCAAACGTCCATTTATTTTATCTATGTGGCAGGTGAGCTGGCAAGGTTTCTTCATCTTCTTTATATTTCCTATTCCTCTGCGTTATTCATCATCTTCATCATCGTTTCCATCTTAAGTAAAATTAGGGCAAATTCTTATTCCTATTTCTCTGTGTTTGTTCAAGATCTTGTTCGTTCCTACCATCATTGTTCTCTTGTTGTTCAACTCGTCTTGGTCACTGAATGATGAAGGCCAGCCAGTGTTTTTCGCATATGAAGCAGAAACATTCGGATAGTTGTGAGTCATGTGTATACACTAGCACCCCATTTGTACCAAATTTCCATTGTGGAGATTAAGCTGTGCTTCGTAGGGCAACTACTGAGAGAATTTTGGAAAGAAATTTTGGAGTTGTAGCCCTAATTTCTGTTTAGGTATGTTAAAATATGGAAAACAGGTTTTGATCCAAATTTGTAATTTGCATGGATCCTTGCAAAGAGGTTGTGGGTTTTCTCTTGGTTTCATGAGGAAATGACAGAAGACACAAATCAAGTATTGATGAATAGGTTGGAATGTAGAGCAAGAGATTTTGATGAAACTTGAGGATTAGAAATGAAGAAATAGCGAAATCAGTGATGAAAATACAAATTCAATTGAACAAGATGTTGAAGTGGAAAAAATCCTTGAACTTGATATGTTTGGTAATGTTATGTGTATGTTTTTTAAGCTGCTTTAGGAGTATGTATCAATTGTTATTGTAGCGGTGAAAAATTGAGACTAGAGCCATTGATTGACTTAGCTCAAACATTTTAGTAGAGTCGTCATCGCGCTTTATTGTTTCCAAAGGAAATGAGAGAAAGAGCGAAATAAAATAAAACCCACAGAAGTTTTTAAATTCAAAACTAATAAACTTATCAGAGATCTTTGGTTCGAGAGTTTGTTGTGCAAGAAGAAGGTATTAGCACCCCTCACATCTATTAGCACCCCTCACATTTATTGTTATTGTTATAAAACTGTTTTTTATTTAAATAGAGTGGGAGGATGAGAAAAGAAGATTTTAAAATTGAGCTCGATAAGACATCACATCTTAGGCCTACATACCCCTTAAGTGTAGTAGGGAAGTCAGAGCTTTTGTAGTTCCTCTTAAAAGGAAAATAAAGAGCCAAGTGGCAAAATATTTTTGGGTGTTGAGCTTTAACAATACTCAATGGATTTTTAAAATGTTAAGCTTTAATAATACTTAACAAGTTTTATAAGGTATCAAGCTTTAACAATACAAGGCAATAGTGATTTAAAAATAAATTGGTTGAACTTTAACAATACAAAATCAAGAGTTGATTTAAAAAGGTAGAGCTTTAACAATATAAAACCATTTTAAAACAAGTGGGGTGCATATCTTTAACAATACTGAACACAAAGTAAAAGAGTTGGAAAAGAGAGTGAGTACCTTGATAATTTTAGTCAATACCATTCCCATTTCTTTGGAGTTTAGAAAACATCTTAAGCAATCAATCATGATGAATATCTCAAGTGATGTGTGTGATATAATATGTGTATAATGGATACAATCAAGGATGAGTTTAACAATATCAAGGTATAAACTCAAAGATAAAAGGCTTAATGAGTAAATGGATGACATACCTCTAGATCATATCATGTATGTATGAGTATGATATATGATGGATGGACAAATATCTCATGCATATGGGGTTAGTTCAACAATGTATATATACAAAGATAAAATCATAAACCAAGTATGAATGTACAAGGATGCAAATCAACAAGTATATGTACAAGTATATAAGTAAGGAGAGATCATAGCAATAAGTTATACTAACATGGTATTGCTAAAAGATCAAAAGATCAAGAGATCACAAGATTAGGACTTTAGGGTTTTATGTACACCTAAACCTAATTAATTTAAAGTTGATTAAAACAAAACCCTAAGTAGATTAACTAAGGGAACATGTTAACATCTTTAAGATAAGTTTACCCTAACCCTAATTGATTCACAAAAACACGTACAAGTCAATTGGTGAAGAATATTAAAAGAGTTTAATTTAATAGCCTTTTTTAAAAGCATAAAAACACTTATTTGGGTTTAGTTTTAAAATGATTAAATAATTATTATTTTAGGGACTTTAAAATATATTCTTAAAATAGATAAGATAAATGAGAAATATCCAAAAATCAAGTGGAAATGAATTAATTTGCTATTTTAAAATAGTTATCAAAGTTTATTAAAAAGGTAAAAAAAAACAAGTGGTAAAAAATACTTTTATACTTGGAAAGGCTTGAACCCACGCCCTTGGGGCTACCAAGTCAAAACTTTACCACTGAGCCAACGCGCTTCAACTGTTAAACAAACGCGCACAATAATATATTTAAAAATATGTTTTAAGTTCAGTTTGCGCTTCATCTTCAACCTTGAGACACAAAAATTTGGATTTTCAAATTTGATCAATACTCAACCATTTTTTAAAATGTAAACATGAAAGTTGTGTGATTTTTCAAGACAAATCCAACCATGTATCACTCATGAGTTTATTTTAACCGTGGCTCACGAATTTTGCAGAAAACACTAAGAACCCTAAAACTTCAAACTGAAATTAAATGGCTAATATGCATGATAAATAACAAGTAATAGAGGGATTTTAATCCTCACATGATGCTGAACAAACTGCTATCGAGATATATTGAAATAGGTACAATAATTAAAAAGTCAAAGTTCAAGAACTTACCTCTTGAAGCTGGAAATTGAAACTTGTAATAGGGGACTTCCATAAGTGTTTTGATGATTCAAATATCTTCCTAGGACCTTGTGGATGCTAATTGAATGCTCAATTAGATCGAAAACCTCCTGGATGTTCCTACCTGAATCAACTTGCAAATGGCTCAAGTGAAAATGGTGGATGATGATGGAGGTGTTACAGTTGTAAAACAAGTGTTTGGATAGCTTCTATGAAGTGTATGGAAGGTGTTTGAATGCTTAAATTGAATCAAGGTAGCCTGTGTAGCTCAACTCGAATCAATGTGCAAAGCTTCAAAGTGAAAATGGAAGGTGGTGTTTCTGTGGTTACACATGCAATGTGAGGGTTCGGACAGTTTGTATGAGGTGTATGGAGAGTGTTTGGATACTTTTTTGACACAGAACAAGTTTAGAACTCAAATTTCATAAGTTTATGCAAGTGAGAAATTAGGAGTTTTTGGATGGAATGGTGACTTTGAGAATTGAGGTCGGTTTGATGCAAAAGGCAAGGCCTCCTATTTATAGGCAAGATTTTTTATTTGTGGGGGGGAAATTAGACCATTTGGTTGTACCAATTTCAAATTAGGTTGCTTGGCTTCTTAGTGAAGGAATCTTGCAAATCCATGGTTCCAAGATTTGAAATGCCTTTAATTAGAACATAGTGGAGCTTCTTAGTAGCTTAGGAGCTTGCTTGTTGAGTTTGAAATGCTTTTGGATCAGAAGAAACAATGTAGAGGCTCAAATGTACTTGTGTTTGTGATTAAAGTCACTTTTCAAGAATGGAAGTCATGACTTTTGGCCACAAATAGCATTATGCATTGGTTAAGACTGGAATCACTTGGTCCATAGCTCAAAAGCAAGTGTAATATTCTAATTATAGTGTGTTAAACAAGTTAAGGGATCTGTAAAGCAAGCTCAATGCATATTGGAGTGAATTGGCATCTTGGTTCTTCATGTTCATGACTTAAAATTCAAGTAACATGGTGCCATCTTCTCCTCTTCGAATCTCTTAGCTCACAAATGTTATGGAGGAGTTCTAGTACTTTTTGGAAAGCCTTAAACATCCTCTACAACTTTCATGTTTCGTGTTTCTTCAAATTCTCAAGAAATCTTGATGAGAAATGGCTTCAAAGTCACTTACTTTTTGAGAAAAATTATGCGTTCTTGAAAATATTTTAAGTGTTTGAAAAAGTAGCTAATTTTCAAGCTTCATAACTTTAAAACCATTCATCTTTTGGGAGTTTGTTCACATTGAGAAAGTTGTAGATCTTTACTTTTTCTTCAAAATGATCTTTGGAGAAAAAAATTGGCCAAGGGATGAGAAAGTTATGGCCTTTCAAAATTGAGTAAAAAAACGTATTTCTTCATGAAAAAGTCAAAACCCTAATTGTTGACATTTTTATTCTTGATTGATTTTCTTGATTTTTCTTGATCAAATGACTTCAATAAACATATATTCATGATTTTGATCTTCAAAAGTCCATGGTTGACCAAATTTCTCAAAAGTCAAAGGTGATCTTGAACAGTTGACTTTTTCCAAATGAATTGCATTCTTGTGAGTATCAATTGAATTAGGATCTTCCAATAAAATGAATGATGTGAGTGGATTATAATGAGGCATTGGATATCCTTGAATCATGATTTAAGTCATGGAGCCATGCTTTGAACAAGAGTCAACTTTCCCGATGAATTAGGTCAAAAACCCTAATTGTGGACCAGATGAAATTGAAAGTTGTTGATCTTGAATTGACCCACTCTTGGGATTGGATATTGATGAGCGGAATCACTTGAGCATATGAGAACACTTGAGCTCCTTTGTGAGCCTCAAAACCCTAATTGCTTGAGTTCCTTGATCAATCACCTATCTTGTGAAAAGCAAGCACAATATTTGTATATTTTAGTTACCAAATGATGCATGATTGATTATGAATGATGATAATGATGATGATCACACTCTTTTCAAAAGGAGGTAGAATCTCAGGGTCAAAATTTGGGGTACAACAGTTATATATAATGTCATGAGTATTTTTAACACAATTTATCAGTTGTTATGTGTAATGTCATATGTATTTGGTCACAATTATCAATTAAATATATATTATTTATTATATATATTGTTTGACACATTTTATCAGTTGATTATTACTCTTAATATTTTGGCATATGAGATAGCAATTTTCACGTCTATAATGACACAAGATGTTGAAATTAACAGAAAATGTATGGCTTATCACAAAATGACATTAACACATAAGCAAATAATGGCCATAAACACAAATCAAATTAACTAAACATTAACACAAAATGGCATTAGTTGATATTTTTTCAAGACAGGTATATTTTCATAAAGGTTCTAAAATGCATTGACATGTTACATATTCATGTTCAAATTATAGTACATAATATCAAAAATGTTACATTTCCTAAATCCATAAACTAGATAAAACCTAAATACTACTAGATGGTTCTTTTTGATGTGTTTCTCTTGGTTGGAGTAGACCTTCTGGTAGTAGGACCAACCACATTCTTGGATGCAGAGGATCTTGTTGTTGGTCCTGGTGGAACAAATGGCCTTCTTACACCAAGTTTATGTTGCTTGCCAGTTCCTTTTTCCTTTTTAGTTTTGCCTTTCCCTGATATTGCCTTTCATTGAGAAGACTGAGTTTCATTCATGTATCCCTGTGTTGCACTCTCTTGTGTTGCTGAAGCTTGAGTTGTAGAAGCATGTGTAGCTTTGGCATGAGTTGTTGAAGCATGTGTTGCATTGGCTTGAGACGCAGCAACCTGTGTTGCTGAAGCCTGAGTTGCATATTGGCCTAAGATGCAGCATCATGTGTAGCAGTGGTATGAGTTGCTTCTGTTGTTGGTGTAACCTTGCAAGTCTTCTTGTTATGTACTACTTTTTTGGCACCTAAAGCACTTGACTATAAAACCTAGTTCTCTCAATTTTTTTCAGTCCCATCAATCTCACCTTGCTCAAGGTTTCTCTTTTTCTTTGGTCTACCAGACATCTTCCTATACTTAGGTGACTGCACATCTGGATATGGAGTCTTTTCCCACAAATTGGATCCATTCACAGGGTAAAGCACATGCTTGTAGACTGCATTGTACCTAGATATCCTATAATATTCTGGAATATAGTCATCAACTTTAAAATTCCTACTCTTCATAGCTGATATTTCATGGACACATGGAAGTCTTGTGAGATCCCATCTTCTACAAGAGCACAAGTAATCCTTCAAGTTCACAGTGAATATTTCAGCTGGATTTTCTACATGCCTTACTTCAAACATGTGCTCATCTGACATTCTACAATAATAACCAATGCTATAAGTAACAGTTACCACCATTGATATACAATAACAACCAATTTTATAAATAAAATGTGTTGCATACCTGACAAGCCATAAGTTTGTAAGACAGCTTGTTATATCAATCTTCTTTCTAATGTTGGGAAAAATATCATTTCCATATACATCTTGGAACCTCATTCTATTTTCGGCCCATCTCTCCATGATGTAACTTTTGATCTCCTCAAGCATTGTGGTTAACAAAAATTAAAGGCCTTGAGTCAAGAATAACATAATTAAAGGCCTCTAACATGTTATTGAACACAATATCACACTTGTTGGTTGTCCTAAAATATGATCTACTCCAAAATCTTGGTGGGGTCTTCATCATATGGAGAAATGCATCTTCATTGATCACTCCTAAGAAAGAACCATCAACCTTATCCCTAGCAGCCACTCTTGCTCTGATTGTTTTAGTCTTGTTTACTCTTACATTCCACTTCCTTAATGCCTTTTCTTTTATATCCTTGACCTTCATCCTAGGATTGTTTTTTAATGCAGTCTGAATTCTCTTGCTCAACCATTGTGTACTTGGCATCTTAACATTATACTCCCTACTACAATTATGTTTGACAATTACCTTCCTTACTTACCAAGATTCCTCATTTTGTAACTTGGCAAAATACACCTCCCACTCACAACCATCCTTATATCTCACCCTCACCCTTTTCTTGTCTTTTTTTTTGAACTTTAAGTCTCTACCATTATGAACAACACATGAGGCTATTTAATCCTTTATGTCATCCTTTGAAGTAAAAACATTCCTACCTCCCATTTGTAGTTGGACATATCTTTGGTTGCTTTGAAAATTTGGTACTTCTTCCTTTTAACTCCACTACTGTCGTCACTATCACAACCACTTTGAAGATCATCACTATCATTATCACTCCCCTTGTATTCTTTTGTATCTTCTCCACACTTTCCTTTTCCCTTAGCCTTTACATCACTATCACATAGAAGGAGATCAACAAGCTCATTTTCATCCATCTCATCATACCCATCAGATTCATCTTCGAAGGTTACTTCAAGAGCATTATCATACTGGTAGCTCCCATCCTCATTATCATCAGAATTATATTCATCACGCACCTCACCTATATTGTCTACTTCCACTCCAACATTTGTTGATTCCACTTCAACATTGTTTGATTCCACACCAGCATTGTCACCTTCAACCCCGATAATAGCACCATTCAATCCAACATTGTCACCTTTTTCCACCCCAAAATTAGCATCATTGAATCCAACATCACCTTCTTCCAGAACAACATTCCCCACTATTCAAGCCAACATTGTCAACTTCCACCCCAACATTACCATCATTCACTGCAACATTGTCATCTTCATCCCCAACATTAGCTCTATTCAACTTATCCATAATGTCATCATGCAACTTGTGAAGCAACACTTCCACCTCATCTACAATGTTGTCAGGCGCCTCATCAACATTATCCAAATGACCATCAAAATAATCAGGTTGAGATAAAGTATGTTCAATGTAGATACAACCCTTTGGTGCACCTTATAGAGGTCTGCAATTTCTAGAGCACCTTTGTCATCAACTAGGGCATTCATCCCAAATTGTGGGTCATTGTAATACATTTTCTCAACACTGTCCCTATAACCTAACTCTTTCAATACACCAACTAACTCAAAATAACTTCACTTATCAACATCTACAGTCAATTGAACTACCAAACCTCCTTCGTACATACTAAGTTCAAGATCAACAAATGCACCACTGTGGGGAATTATGAGCTTTAGAAATTCGTCCACTAATCCTATTCAAGTAGTAACTGTCACCTAACATAGTACCAGAACAAACATTCAAAGCTCTAAATCCGCACAAAGCCCTAAATCTACCAAATACCTAAATCTACAGAAAGCCCTAATCCAATTAAGAAAACATGTAGATAATACTTACCTGGAACAAAAACTTGGTCTTTAGTCGTCCCTACAAACGCAAGCACCTTCCTTCGAAATCGTTTTTGCAGTCGCTTCCACAATCTTCTCTTCGTGTTCGTGTAGGAGACTTCAGAAAATGCACTTTTCTTTGTTTTGCTTTGCCTAAGATTGTCTCAACTATTCATTTCATTTTCCATCTGGACTCCACATATCCACTTCAGCAAGTCAACTGCCACATGGAACTTATTTTTGGACTTTTACTAATGGTTCACTAAAAGAAGGACTAACGTGGTTGCTTTTAGAAAATTAAATGACCAAAGTGACACAAAACATAATTAAGGGATCAAAGTGAACCAGAGGGTATAGTTAAGGGACCAAAATGAGTATTTTTCCTTAAAGTAACTAACAAACAAACAAGTGGTTAGCTAGTTAGTTGGTTTGGTTGCTTAACCAATATGTTATATAAATATTGTACATTATGTTTTGAGAAGAATCATGAAATATACCATCATTATTCATCTATCATTTTTTATGGCCATTACTTTGTGTGATGAGTAATCTCAACAAATTGATATCAAGAATCGATTTGATCCTAGCTTCCATCAATGAAAATAGGTAGCTCAACTTCTAGCCAATTCTCCACAAAACTACCAGTGTTTAAATGAAAATATTATGACAAATGGTGCATCTAAATGAAAGTCATATTTAAATTTTGAAGTTTGTTTGAAATCGTGAATAATGTGATCTCAACATTGGAAGCCAATGCAACTAAATTGCAGAAGACTACTCATTGCAAATTGAGCAAGAAAAATGGACAGTGTATGTTCTTGGTTCATTAATGTGTGGATTTAAATATTTTTTAGAAGATCATAGAGGAATAAACACATAAGTGTGCATGGGATACATTTAAGGAGTTGTATGAAGGTGATGAGAAATTGAAGAAGGTGAAATTGCAATATTTGAGGAAGCAATATGAAAAATAGGAAAATGATTGATAGTGATGTATTTGCATAATTCTTCTCAAGATAAATTTTGTTAACCAATCGAATATAGTCTGATGGTGAAAATATAACTGAACTACAAAATGTTAAGAAGTTTATGAGAGCTCTAACTGTAAAATTTGATCACATCATCGCAAAAGTTGAAGAATCAAAGGAACTAAGTGAGATAAAACTTAAGGAATTGCAAGCATCATTGGACGCTTATGAGTTAAAGTTGAAGTAGAGAAATTCTGAGAAGGTCATAAAACAAACTCTACAAGCCAAGTTCTTCAAGAAAATGAGAGAATATGCCTTAAAGACATGCAAAAGGAAAGAAAAATGGAAGGAGAAGAAGAAGAAGAAGAAGAAGAAGAAGAAGAAGAAGAAGAAAAAGTGGAATGGTGAAGGTGCTGACAAGAATTCAAAGATTCAAGGAGAGAAAAATAAGAATAGTGCCCATCGCAATAAGAAGTACAAGAAGAATGTGGATAACAAGGAAGTGTGATCCTTTAATTGCAAGAAAATTGATCATTATGCAAGAGATACTTCAATAAAGAAACAAATAGTAATTTCAAAGAAGAAGCACAATTTATACATGCAAGCAATAATGATTATGAGGAGGTCATATTAATGGCTAACACACATGTAACACAAGATAAAACTAATGTATGGAATCCTGACATAGGTTGTAGTTGTTGGACTTGAAACTTCACACATAAGAGAAGGCGTGAATTGTGTGGTTCACAAAAATGTGATTTTGAAAAACTTTAAGAAATAAAATTAGAGTTTAAAAATATTTTAAATAATTAGCAGCGGAAAAATAAATAGTGGAAACGTAACGAGTTAAAGGAAATAAGAATGTCAAGAATTATAGAGGTTTAGTTAAAAATAAGACATACTCCTCTCCCTAATAATTGTTCTTAAGAGTATCTAATAAACGTTGATAGATTTTAGGATGAAAGACTCACGAACCCCCTTATACAAGGAAATATGGTTGACCTTCAACCAAAGAGTACAAGACTTAGAATATTTCAATTTTAGTTTTTTCTTTCAAACAGTAGATTGAAGCGGTTAGTATGATTTCCACAAACAAGAACCTTGGAGCGGTTAGTCTTCAAGTTACTAAACCTTGCAAGCTTTTATCACAGAATAAACTCACGAACCTTAAATCTTGATTTTATACGAACTGAATAATAACATGTGAGATATTAATACCGGAATAATCTCAAACTTTATCCAAGCTTCTATCACAAGTTGAAATTTAATCTAACTGTGGTTTTACCATGACCTGGCCAAGAACCTAAAGAGATTGAATCACACAATCCCAAAACCAAAGCTTTTATGAGTTTACCTTCTAACCCAAATAAAAATTTATAAATGAATATTATATTCAACAAAGGTATAAAATATGCCCTTGGTGAATTTTATAATTCTAACCTTTCAGAACTACAACTTATTCTCACTCACAAAAAGACTTTTTTGTTGAGCATTTCGACTATAATTTTTGGGAGAAAAAGGAAACAAAATTTTTAGAGAGAGTATGAGTTGTGTCAAAATACTATTCTAGATGAAATGATATAAGGGAAAGGACCTCTATTTTAGGCTAGAGGTTGGCTTAAAAAGAAATTTCAAATAAATGCATTTTATGACGATCTAATTAATTAGCACTTGATTACAATCGATTAAAAGTTTGAAATATAATCAATTGTAAGTTTAAAAAAGGAAGGAAAATATGCATATAGTTGTTGCACATCATTAAGGTGCTGTCCTAAACGCTTGGGATTCAATTTTGAAATAAGCTAATCGATTAAACAAAAGTGTTAATCGATTAGATATGTCAAAATTTTGCCCATAGTTATTTGGATAGCTCCCAATTTATTTGGCATAAATTCAAGATGTTTTTGAATATATTTTCTTTGGTTAAAATAGTTTGAGAATATAATTTAGTGTGTGTGTGTGCTTTAGCCATGCGCTTTTACGATAAAGTTCTTTTGCTTTACAATTGGTTCACTCACTACTAAGTTAGGAGGATCCTTAACACTTCAAGACTTTTATAGATACTTTATCTTTTGTAGACATTTTCTAGAATAGCTTGCGATGAGGCTTGATGAGACTTAAGTTACATTCCATTTAATTGCCATAATCAAATAGTCAAGTCCATCAAACTATAATATTTAAGTTTGCATCTTTATGTGCTTAACTGTTTATGCTTGACTTGTCAGAAGACATTAGTTGTTATCATCAAAAGTTGATGTCCTTGTATAAAGTATATCACCTTGTTAGCCTATAATTTTTGACACTAAACTAAAACCCATTAAGCCTGATTTGGAAGAATCTCAAAAACAATCCATAAGATTCTCTCTCTCTCTCTCTCTCTCTCTCTCTCTCTCTCTCTCTCTCTCTCTCTCTCTCTCAAAATCTCTGAAAGGTTGGTAGTGGGTTAGCATTTCGACATAAAATTATATGGTATAGAAGTGGTGAGTTCGAATCGCCTATTAGGTTTTGGGACATAGTATATTCTAGAGTCTAAAGATGAAGTGATCTAGAGACATTTTGACACTACACTAAAAGATTTAACAAAAAAGCTCTTCGATAGAGGTTGTAAAGACGGTTTCAATAGTAAACAAAGAGGCAGTTCAAAGACCAAAGTCACGTGGAAACGCATCAGAAGATGGAAGCCTATGTAATGGGATACATGTCGAGTTTTTGGGTAGTAACCGTTATCGACGGTTATTTGATGTATTTAATATATAAGTTGATTTTAGTTATGTAATAAAGGTTCGCAAATTTTATCAATACTCCCTAAAGAACTCTAGTATCCAAGTCACAGAGAGAGAAAAGTTTATGAGGAAACATGTATGAATTTGCGTCCCTTTTTTAATATCCTAATCAAAGCATTTTATTTTATTTTTAATGTGTTCTATGTTTACTTTGTTTCTTTAAACAAGTATGCATTGTTCTAATTCGAACTTTTATCCAATTTCTCTACATTCAAACACAAAATACATAAGAGATCTTCTCACTAAAACCAACATGCTTAACGTAAAACCTTTTCTTCCCCTATGGTTGTTGGCCTCAAACTAGTATCGCAGTTTGACATTAACTGCATTTGAGATTTTATGGATCCAGTCCCTTCTTCGTGAATTAGGCATTAATTACTTCACTTCTAACATTCATTGTGATAACCTCAGCACAATTGTTCTTTCTCATAACCCTATTCTCCATGCCCGCAACTAAGATATGGAGTTTGATCTCTTCTATATTACAGAAAAGGTCCCCCACAGGCAATTAGAGGTTTTCCATATTTCTAGCCACATCAATGTGTTGACATCATGACTAAAACCTTGCCTCCATTCAAGTTTGAAGACTTCATGAATAAGATGACTCTGAGGGATCCCAATTAATCCCCCTCCGTTTAGTTTGCATGGTATACTAAGGGTATCATAATATGCGAACAATCTAATGTACCTATTGTGCATAGTAGTGATCCCTAGTCCCGACTAACTCTTAACAGAATCCCTTGATTCTATGAACAGTTTAATAACTAATTCAGTTAAACCTAACAGATGTATATATAGCTCTGCAATGTGTCATTCTTCTTCTTTGGATCTAGTAGCCTAGTGGTTGGAATTCACCTTTTTAAAAGTGAACTAGTAGGATGTCACGGGTTCGAACCCATACTCTTACATCTGATGTCCTTGCACAGCTACCAAATATTGGTAATTCAATTACCAACAGAAATGAAAAATAAATTATAACAAAAAGAGAATGAATCTCTCTGCAAAAGTAATAGATTTAGTTTCTATGAACAATTTAATAACTAATTCAGTTAAACTTAACAAATGTATATATAGCTCTCCAATGTGTAATTCTTCTTTTTTGGATCTAGTAGCCTAGTGGTTGGAATTCACCTTTTTAAAAGTGAACAAGTGGGATATCTCAGGTTCGAACTCATACCCCTGCATCTGATGTCCTTGCACAACAATCGAATATTTGTAATTCAATTACCAACAGAAATGAAAAATAAATTATAGTAAAAAGAAAATGAATCTCTCTGTAAAAGTAATAGACTTCGTTTCTCAACAAAAATGATCATCATGTCAAATTAAGGATCGTTAGAAAAAATGATTGTCCTCAAGTAATGTGCTAGTGCTTAAATCATCATGAATGAAAAAGATGATCATCATGTCGTGTATCATTACTTGTGAAAATGATATCCCATTGAGGTATTTAAGGCTTTTTAATAATTTACTTGGCTAGCCAGAGTTCAATTTGATATGCATAACCAGTGTCTTTGTAACTGATATGACAATGTTTCCATAATTGATATGACTTATAATTGAGATGAAATGACATATCACAACCTATAGGATTGAGATCTTCATAACCAATATCATATAGTGAGATGTGTAGAACTAAGGTCTCCTTAATATACTAAGGTGTGTAGAATCTAAGTCCTTGTAACCAAGACCAATAGAAAAAAGGTCTTTGTAATCGAGATTACTTGATATGTCGAGGTCTGCATGAGGTCTCCATAATACATGATATGCAGAGGTATATGTAAAAATGAAATGTCAATAACCAATTTATTTTGATATGTCGAAGTGATCTATATGACAAAGATTTGAACTAAGAAACATTTTGTCCGCTACCGGGAAGTTCTAGCCATTAAGTTTACAAATGACACACTCTACTCCCTACCAATACCATGGGTTCTGCTGATTATGGGTTGAACTTCAGTGTAATTCCAATTTTCATTTTTTCTTGTCAAGACAGAGAAATTCAAAACCAATAGATGATTATTTACACACAAAAAAAACATCATAGTGGAGCCTTTGAGTCTAAACGTGTATCAGACAGAAGTCAATGACATGCAACCAAAGAACAACAAAATTACAACAGAAATATTGATAACCACTACTCTCAAAATAGATGTATCACTAAAATTCCATCTCATAAACCTTTGATATATCTATAAACAGACCACAATCTCAAAACGGTCATATCACTGTAGTTTTTATATGACTGATGAAATATTAATCAAGATTTTAAACCTTTAATTCACCCCAACCTGCTGTTGATATGTAAAACGAGTCTCTTTGTATAATGCAGAAACAGAAGCAAAAGCCTTCCCATCACCTGAAAGTATCAAATTATGAACCGACAAATTTGTTCAAGGCTGATGTGTCTAAACCTGCAAACTCCTTTACAGCTGCAAGCACAACAAGTCCAAGCTTCACAGCATCTTCGTTATTACGTGCCTAAAGTGTCACGTACGTGAACATATTAAATTAGTTGCAATGTTTAAAATTGCATATAAAAATTCCAACACAATATCTTAAGGCATTTTACCTCAATGTTAAGGGGAAGTACAGGATCATGAAGTGATAGTCTAAGAAGGAACCACCCACCATAGCCAGAAACTCGGATCTGATTGAAGATTAGAACAGACAAGATATAACAATTTATAATGGAAATACAAACTCGGCATACCAATCATTGCAGACTAGAAATTTACACACATCATATTGTAAGCAACTTCCAACTACAGAACATGTTAATAAGTTAAACAAGCATAAAACGCAAAGATATAAGCATACCCCTTCGTAGTTTACAGGAGCCTTTTCCAGGTTTGGATCAGAGGCAATTGAGCTCTCCAAATGTTTCAGCACAGTTTCTCCATATTCCCGAAAAGATCTGAGATTTGGTATGTAAGTGAATTCAAAACATTGATATGGATGCACACTAACAAAGAACCGCTATACAACAACTTACCCTCCTTTAAGATCTGGATGGTTTTGGTTTATTTTTAATCTCAGTTCTGCAGCAAAACCTGGTTCCTGGAGCCCTTCGATTAGACCAGTCAAAACTTTGCTTCCTCCACCCACACCAGAAGCTCTTGCAGAAGCAAGCTTATTTAAGATCTTGACCTGCACAACGTGGATAATTCAAACTTCCAATAATTAAAACAAGTTTTTGACCTTATAATCTAATTCTTTGATTCTACAGTGTTGTGCAATATCACATTCTAATACAAGGTAGTGTCAAGTTAAGGGTTATTCGGTGCAAAGTAGAGGTGTAAGTAGAGGTGTGTATATGCTTTGTCCGTGTTCAAACTTACTCAATATGACTACAATAAAAACCTACCATTAGGTATGCACCATCATCAAGCCAATTATTCTCCTTAAGAGCTCCATGTCCACTGGTTTCAATTGCCAGATGTGACTCCTCGCCAATAGAGTTCTGTCCGCAATATTACCTCCATAATTAAATATTTAGCAAATATAGTGAAAACGAGAAATTCAAATGGAAAACTATAAACAGAAACAAGATGAAAAGTACATGATATAAGCTAGAGACCTGATTGGTTAGAGAAAAACCCTTTCAATTTTCATTTCCATTTTCTATTTTGTTACAAAAGTGCTACATTGTTTTTTTTAACTTTGTTTACTGCATTCAAACATTTTGTTCAGGAAATAGTGAAAACAACAGTTGTACTTTAACTAAAGTAAAAAAAGGAAGTGGAAAAATGAAACACTTTTTGAAACCTAAAAAGCCCAAAGTACTGTAGCCTGCATAGTTTATGTCAGATTTGTGTTAGACCTCTCATTAAGGAAAACTGACTTTCATTAAGTTTTTAAGAGGTATTTATTAGACAATTAGGAGCATTTTAGTGGCCGTTATTATATTATTAGGAGCAGTTACATTTTATTGATTCTATGTGTTTATGTTTAAAATAAATAGAGGAAGATAGGGGATAGTTTCTTATCTTGGAAATATGGAGTGGTTAGTGGAACAGACCCAACTCTCGAATATTTGGGACGGGGAGAGGCAAAGGCTCTCGAAGACTTAGAGAACAATTATTCTATTGTTAATGTGTGACTTGTGTGTTATTGTCTACTGTAATTCTATTTGTCTCAATAAATATCAGAAATTGTCCTAATTCTATTTGGTAAAGAACCAGTTTCTATCGATTTGCTTCTGTTTTGCAATTTATGAGTTCTACTACAATGTCCCATTTGGAATAAAGTTAGCCAAAATTCCAAGGTTCAAATTTGAAATAAGGGTACATAAGTACTCAGACGGAAATTTTTCCTTTAAACAGAAGTATAATTTACTGTTATAGGAAAACATGCATCATACCAAACGAATAGCTTCATCAATTACGTTTTTGTAGCCTCTTTTGAACCGATGGTGTCTGCCACCTGAGAAAAAATAGTAGTAGCAAATAATTGAAGCTTATGATAAACACATTAAGGGAAGAGGGAGGGATAGACTAAAGGTCATGCAAACTTAAATTTGTCCATACCAAGTTTCTTTTCAATAAATGTGGTAAGACCGTCAGAAGTCACGCTGTCTGTGACAATAGTTGTTCCGGGATGCTAGACAAAGTAATGGAAGGAAACAGATTAAGAAGTATTAAGAGAAGTGTAAGGTTAAAAAAATAGAATACCAAATATAGCTAACAATAAAAGCCTTACTTCTTCAAGAACAATAGCTGCCATTAAGGCAATCAAGCGATTCCGGTTGAACTCACGGCCAGTGGAATCCACAGCAGCAGATCTAGATGAAAATCATTGATGTTTAACAATTCAAAGTGAAGGATGATTAACAAATTCAAAGTCAGAAACTGATCAATAAGATGGTCCTTACCTGTCCACATCAGTATCAAAGATAATTCCAAGATCAGCTTTGTTATCAAGGACTGCCTGGGTTATAGCTTTCATAGCTGCCTTGTCCTCGGGATTGGGGATATGGTTCGGAAACAAACCTGAATATAGAAGCCATTATTACTCAAAGTCCAAGTACAACACTTAGTTGAAATTATTCCCGCAATAAAGTTATTACCATCAGGCTCCAAAAATTGACTACCAGAAGTTATTGCCCCAAGAGGTTCCAGCACCTTTGCCTATTATTCACCAAAAAGAAACATCGAATATCAATCTTGATGCAATTTGTAAACCATTCCCAAGAAATATATTCACTATAGATTTCTGTTCTTCATCACTTTCAAATGGCGGGCGTGTTTATAGAAATTCCAAATTAAAATGTCTTGTACAAAAGCTTATTCATAAAACATTAAAAGTTAAGGAGATCTAAAAGGAAACTTACAGCAAAAAAACCACCTGCTCCATTGCCTGCATCAACAACTATATGGAAACCCTCCAATGGTTTCTCTGCAGGCATATAAAACATTCAGAAAACCAATGACTAATGAACTATAAATTCTACAATAACAAACAGAGTCATAAAGACAGAATGTAAGAATTCCATTATTCCTCCACCTTATTTAAAGAACAGCCCAGTAATTCTATCTCAAACATATTGGTTATTATAAAAATACTCTAGCAATGGCTTCAACCTTTTCCTAGACCCTGCCATAGCATAAGCATAAACCACCAAGTTACCATTTTACTGCAAGTCATACCTATGTTTCCAGCTGCTTTGCGAACTGCTTTTACTAGATCAGACGTATACACAGACATGTAATCGACTGTCTTGATAGATAAGGAAGCCTTTTTCTCAGAATTTGTCAAACTTTCTGCTGTAAATTGATTGTACAATTTTTCAGCTCGCTCTAAGATATCTTTGATGTCAGTCTTCCCAAGTCCACCGGCATTGGTGAAAAATTTGAATCCATTTCTGTTGAAAGGTAGATGACTTGCTGTTCATAGAAAGAGACATTTAATAATTAAACATGAATTCATATCTAAACTTACTTGAAGTTCACTAAAAATCACCATTAACAACCTATGGACTATAGCAAACGAATATTTATCAATATATGCAGAAAAAAAGAACATGCAGTATTAAAATGGCTAAGAGTGAAAACCATTCAGGTTAGCAACATAAGCTTTTGGTATAAATTGTTCATTCGCATTGTATCGATATCGAAGCTTATGTGTTAGTGGCTTTAGGTAAGATCCCAACTGAAGACATTCTCCAGAGTTCGTTATTACATCTTTAGTAAAATGGAGGCAGTGCTATGTCCACAATCTCCACATACGATTTAAAATGGGGTTTTCATAGAAGGAAAAGTCCAAAGACACTAACTAAACTCCATGGATGAAAGTAAGTGAATACTACAAGGAAATGACACTTGACTTAAACTTCATAATGTACCTGTTATCATAATAGAACCATCAACAGGACAAAGAAATGCTTCATCCTTTGTAAGTGTGCTATTGAACATAGCTGGTGTTGATGCTAATCTACAAAGAAAACAATAGTATTAATTCACTAGACCATTAAAATAGTTAGAATAATAACAATAACAATAATAATAATAATAATAATAATAATAATAATAATAATAATAATAATAATAAAATAATAATAAGAATACTAATAATAATAATAAATAATAATAAAATAATAATGAAAACAACAACAATAATAACAAGAGAAAAGAAGTCATGCACTGACAGTGTAAAATGGTTTTACACTGTCAACCAATCACAACCATGCATCCAATTACACCCCACTTTTATTTTAAAAAACTTTTAATGACATGGCATTTTGTTGATTTTTTATTGGTTGAATGTGTAAAATAACTTTACACTGACAGTGTATGAATATTATTCTCTAATAACAATAGCTACAAAAGTGAAAATCATCAAATGTGAATCACAATTATCAAAACGGAAACATGGGAGTAGTATGACTATTTCCCTGAACTTATTGAATGGACATGTATTGAAAGATCCTAATAGATTTTGATATTGTTGCGTAAAAGTGATAAAGTGAATGGACATGTAGGAACCGGCTTGACCAGGTGACTGCCTACATTAGAGTTTGCAACAACTGACACTTCCAGTTCTTATTCAAATAAAATAATGGCTGCAAAAAAGTAAATGCCACCCACCCATATTGGACAACTCCTAAGCCAGCACCAGCAAGCCCTCGAGAAATTGCATTCTGAAATTGGAAGAATTGATCATCATATAGTACATTTTTAATCGTATTCTCAAACTAGGAAGCTTGTTAACACGGGTACTTTTTTGTAAGAATACTTTCGATTCACTTCAAAATTCTAACTACAAAACCATTGCAAAATCAACTTTAAAAGATAAATATTCTACATGATGGAAAGTCTACATAGACACAAGTGAGAACTACAGTATAAATGGAATAGGTTTTCAAATTATTATAGTTCATTCCATCTTTCATGTATCGGAAAATATGTATTTATTTGAGACACTGGAATTCTATTCAAAATCAATATAAAATTTGACACGATGGATAAAGTCCATTATTATAAGGGTTGTTAAAATGTAATCAATGATACGAGGAACAATCTAAACCTGTAGGGATTTGGCTGATATCCTGGAATCGTGGCCAATGGAAACTCTCAAATGCTGAGAAGCATCTGCTTTCTTTTTTTCCAATAACCATGCAGCGAAAGCAGCTCCTATTGCTTCAGCAACAGGTTCAGTGAGGTTAACCCCCTCTCCCTCAACACCATCTAGAGCCACACCACGTATGTCACTATTTAAATTAATATCATTTAAAAGTAATACACGAGTTAGCATGCAGGAATGTAGACCTAATAAATGTCAATTATGAAAATAAAAAGGAAGAAAAATGGGCCTTTGCACCCAGAAGCTTCCCCAAAAAATACTCTATCTATGATAGAGTCATCATTACAGGGAAAAACAAAAGATAATAGTGTTTTCAAATATCAATCACAGAATGCAGAAAATAACGGTTTGTTCAAATTTCAATGCGCTGTAAGCTACAGAGCTATAGCGCTACTAATATACCTGCTATTTGACAGCACTTACTAAATACTGTAGCATGGAGCAATAGTGATCTGTTCAAATTATGATATGCTATAACGCCGCTAGAAAAGGTTGACGAATCTTCTAACATTTATGTATTAATTTAAATGGTAATACTAAGGTACATTCCTAAGTAGAAAGAGTACAATAAACTTTACTGTTTCTTCTCTTTAATCTAAAATTATAGCATACACGATATACATTCAGTACAGCAATTAACAACGTAAGGGAAGGGAAAGGAAAGGAACAAAGAGTTCCTACTTTATGTCATATTTCCACTTTTTGCCACTAAGAACTTCTACAAATCCTTTGACCAAATTAAGTCATGCAAAAATCCTAACAACTAGCAAATTTCTATTAAGACAGAAAATTAACAATGACATATGGTTGGTACTGACCTGCCATTTTGAAGCTTTAGAAAGTCTGTTTTGTCAAGATGTGGCACTACGGTAGAAGATGCAGAAGCTGCAAAAAAATCCAAATGGAAGAAACAAACATCCATTAGAAAACAAAGAAGCTAAAAACTGTCAAAAGGTAATCCATTAGCAAGTATGCATATAAGAGCAATATTTTAAATTTAAAACAAACAATATCAGACAACATATAGGAGTTTTTCATTTCACTTTATTTCAACCTGTATGATAATAAGAGTCTAGAACAGACCATTGCAGAGAATATTTCTCCGGAAAGTAAAATCGTTCTGGGGTTTCGATAATGTGCGCAATTGCATGGAAGAGATGCTAGTCCATGTCAACTTCCCTGGAGGAGAGGGAAGGAAGCTGCGCGTATAAGGGGCACAATAGTCCCTTCGACTATTCGGTAGGCAGCAGTGTGACATAAAAACATTTTGAACAATCTTCCCTGATGTTGCTGCAAATAAACATTTACACTTTTATCAGATTTTTAGACTCAAATTTAAATCTCTCACTCTCTCTAATATTGGCAACTAGTCAATTTTCCATCGGCTATATCTCTCAATTTTTTGGCCTTGTGGTTCAAAAGTTCTAAACTTCAGCTAAAAGGCTAAACCCCCAATTCAGTAGGGGGTGGTTGCATCAATTCCAGTAAAATCGTAGTACGAAATTGAAGTGACGAGTACGAATATATTAAAATAACGAAGGAAAAGCGGAAAAATGAAAAATAGAGAGAATTGAATTGAATGAAATGGGAAATGGAGGAAACTTTACCTGCCATGTGATGAAATTGAGTTGCAGAGCGTTTGAATTGCTACGACGGAGAAAATGAGGTAGTGGATGCGCCTAAGTTCTTCTGTCACCTTCCACACCAAATCAGTAACACAGGTAACAAGCCCTTGCACGTGTAGCCGTGTAGGAGAAAAGACAAGGACGAGAATAACAATAAAGTATATGCTTATTTTTATTGTATTTTTTTATTTTAAATATTTATTATTATCTTTTATCTAAATTATTTTTATGGTGCGTTTGTTTTATGGACAAAAGTTATAATCCTTATACTCAAAAAGAAAAATTATAATGCTTAGAATAAACTTCTCTGCTTATTGTTAGAAGTGTAGTCTATAAGGCTTACCAAGGTTTCGGGTAAGAGTTTGATAGAAGTCTCGTTCGAGAGGTCCAATATCTTATTTGAAGGACTTATAACATCGTTTTATTAATGTGGAGTGTCATCTTCAAAAATACTTATCTAAGAGGCACGATCGAAGTTTGACCTAAGAGATTTAACTTAGAGTCTTGTTTAAGAGCTTGATAGAAGTCTCATCCGAGAGGTCTAACGTCTCGCCTGAGGGACATGAAGTCTCGTCATGATCGGCATATGATCTTATTCGTGAGACTTAGGGACTCGTAGTACCTAAACGTTATCTATTTAAAAGCACTTCGCCATTTGTCAAAGTCCTCGTTCTTGAGATATTTTTTTAATGATATGTTTGTAAAATGTTCAATAAAAGTGGGAGAGTGGTAATCCTCTAGCGAGACGACACCTATACATCGCCATTAGGAATTGTCTCGCCCTAAGTGCACACGCCCTTCTTGCCCAATCATGAAAAATATGGGGAAAAATTGCTCGGTTAGAGGAAAGTCATAGTCAATAGAATAATCCGCGTTATCTTAAGAAATAGGGATTCAACCGTCAATCGTTGAAGTGGGCGATTATCAGTCCCTAAAAAACTCAAGAGCATATATAAAATACTTTTCCTCTTTGAAATAAAAAATCGATCACAACTTAACCCGCATAACGCATAAAGACAGTTTTTCATCTCACATGATCAGTTGGCCCTCTCATACTACGTTAAAACACAAATAGACAGGGTCTCTCACCACTGTGAACAAACCCTAACTACCATCAATTACTAAGATTTATGAATATTCTCCACTTAGTATAGAGATACCACGTATAGCGTTTACCTTTTGACAAGTACAAAATCTAAAGATGAAATTATGTATGGTTTGATTTGATTTTGAATAACTAATTTTAAAAAATTAATTTTTAAATATCTAATTTATAAAAAAAAATTTAATTAATATAATATTATAGTGATACAATAAAATAATAAATTTAATACAAAATGTAACATATATCATAACTAGTAGAAGACCCGTGCGTCCGCACGGGTAAATCAAATCTTAAGATGAATAATGTATTAGAAATGCCAAAAGAAAAGTTTAAAAATTCTAATGAGAAATGCTAATTTAAGATTCACAAAACATATTTATAGTAAGTATGTAATATTTAAAAAGAAATATTTATCAAATCACTAACATGATAAATTTAGATAAATTTAATATGTATAATAACTATAAATATTTACAAGTATAACTAATAACTATAAATATTTATAAATATCACTAATAATTATAAATATTTATAATATTTTGCTGTTTAAATAAAAAAGGTATTTTGGTGATAGTGTCCCGTGAAAATAGTGAATTTATGTTAATTATAAATATTTATAATATTTTGTTGATTAAAATAAAAAGGGTATTGTGGTGATAGTGTCGCGTGAAATCTTCTTAGATGAATAGTTTTCAATTTTAATTAGTATATAATTTATTTAAATGGAATTATATAATTTAATAACAAATATCACTAATAACTATAAATATTTACAAATATTTGATTTGTTAAAATAAATAAATAAAGGTATTGCGGTGATTGTGACCCGTAAAAATAGCTGATGATATAAGATGGGTGAATAAAATAAAATAGATATTGTGGTGATAGTGACCCGTGAGATAAATAAAATTATGTTTATATCTTAATAAATCTTTACATATATTTACAATAGATGATAAAATATAAGAAAGTAATCTTCATTAATAAAAGTGGTGCATCCACAACTATCAAAAAGAGTTTTATTTCAAAGTTCTTTTCCATCTTTATTTACATTTGAATTTAAAAAAATACAAACAAAAGGAATTTCATTTTATTTTTATTTCATGTTTTATTCAAAAGATTACCAAAAAAAAAATATTTTAGGAGGAGTTCTTATTTCATTTATATATGTCAAAATGAGTTGTCTTTTTATACATATATTACCATCAGCCTTTGTCACATTTTGTTTCAGATTTTTAATTCAATTACCATCTGTCAATAAATTCCATACGTATTGATCGTACCTGATCAGAAGAATCGTCAAGGCAGCAGAATCTGGCTTGGAGAGCAAGATGGGGGGGGTACCTGCAAGGTTCTCCGATGCTTAAGTTAGTAGCTATCAGAGAATGAGGGTTGAGAGTGAAGAATAGAATACCTGACCCTCTAGTGAAAGAGGGTATTTATAGCCCCCAGCGCTGGGCCAAGGTTCCCTAATTGGGCCAAATCCAACTGGAGGCCCACGTGCTAGGGAACTGCCAGAACGTCCCATGCTAGGGCTGAGTCAGCAGGAGACTCACGTTCCGGATGATCATAGCGTAGGGTTCGGAGGTGGTTGACCGAATCCCCCGCTGCGTGACGCGTGGTCTTCGCGCGTGGATAACTCCTTGACAGTTATCCAGTAAATGGGCCCAATGAATTGGGCCTGCTCGGCTAGTGAGAGGAGCTGGGCCTGCTCGGCCCAGGCCAGAACAGGAGCCCCCCAAGTCATTAGTCTTATGAGTGATGACTTTAGCCAAGAGGCTGGCCGAGCAAGAGCACGAATGTTGGTCGTCAATTGGGATCTCGTCGTACGACTACGTCTGCGAGGGAAAAGGTTGTTGCTGGGGATAAGAGCCAAGGGTGGTCGGATGGTGTCCTCGAAGACCCGTCGAGGAGATGGCTGTCCCTTGGTTTCCTCTTGGCATGCTTGGTTGCCGCTTGTCAGAGTGTGGCTGACAGGTGGCAGTTTCGGAGAGTGTCATCATTGCAGCGCCGTTTTTGGGTATAAATGCAGACTGCGCCGTTTGGGTTTCCAAAGTTGTTTCGTAACGTGGCACCCTTTCGTGGATGGAGCTGCCTTGGGGGTGTAATCAATGATGGCGTCTCCTAGGCTGCCTAGGCTATCATGACACCCTTTGGCCTCCTTTCCCTATATAAAGAGCGAGAAGACCATTCATTTGTCACTTAACATTTTGCAAACCTACAAGACTCGCTCACAGCTCTCCTCTTCGTCTCGCACTTCTTTCTTCTGCTACTTCAAGTAAGTTCCTCGTCTCCTCCTAGCTTTTATTTAAGTTTTATGTTCTAGCTTCGAGTGCGGCGGGCAGGATTGATGAGTGCGTCGAGCAAGCTTCATGAGTTTGCCGAGTAGTCGTAGGAGATCGTTATTTCTTTTATGTGTTTGCCGAGTAAGATTTGAGTGAGTGGGACAGGAATAGTTGAATTAGACGTCCATGCTTTAGATTTAATAGTGAACAATTTGCGTGAGACGAGTGAAGGAGACGACATGCTACAGTTAGGGTGTGAGTTTGCCGGGGAGCTAGATGCACCTGCCGTCCATCGCCGTACGTGGCGGCTTTACTTCGCGGGTGCTTCTAATTTGGCTCGTCGTTGTCCGAGGGGGGTGGAATTCTCTCCTCGTCTCTTTTCCTCGCCCTTTCACTTGACTTGCGGTGGAAGGGTGGATTTGACCAGTCGAATTCACTGTTTCCTCTACTTTTCAGGTAAATGGCCGACGAGAACAAAGACGACGCCGTCTTCGACATATCAGACGGGGATGAAGCTGTTGGTTGCTCGCAGGACGAGGGTGTTCCTGTCGTCGAGACTTCCCCGAGGAAACTTGAGGAATGGGTGGCCGTTGCTCCGAGGACGATTGCATCGCGCTTCACGAGTCGTCCCAAGGAAGCCTTTAACGTCATCGAGGACCTTGACCAAGACGAGGAGCCTTCTTGGGGCGCCTTTGTGCCCAAATCTCACCAGAGGATTTGCTCGCAATTCCCCGGTCCCCGTTTCGCTATGTATGAGTTCGTCTTTAAGGAGGCTGGTCTCCGTCTCCCCTTCACTCATTTGCAACGGAGTGTCTTCAGTTGGTTGCGCCTGTGCCCGTCTCAACTTCATCCCAACGCTTTAGCGTTCTTAAGGGCCTTTGAGGTCGTATGCGGGTACTTGGAGGTCGAAGCGACTCTGCCTCTTTTCTTCAGAGTGTTTCATTTGCAGAGGTTGCGCGATCCGAACGGCAAGTGGAGTTGGGTGTCCTTTAAGCAGCCGAAGAAGCTGTTCGCCATTTACCAGGACTCTATCAAGCATTTCAAGAGTCGGTATTTTATAATTAAGCCGCTCACTCCTGATGCCGAGAATCATCTGTTCGAGGAGCGCGAGTATATCGAGGATGGGGTGAGGAGAGTGGGCCCAGCTGCTCGGTTCCCGTTAGAGTGGCAACCCGACCATTTCGAGCATGGGACTGATTATTACATCTTCCGGGACGAGGATCTCAATGAGCGCGATACGGGGGGGTATCAGCGGCTCGCTTCTTTCGTGGACGGGTTTAGACCGGCAGTATGTACCTACCCCAACGGGGATCCCTTAGTCGAGGAAGATGGAGGTCCTATGCTGGAGCCTCGGCATATCAACACAAAAGCCATCCTCGAGTGTGGGAGTTACGGGGATGCGATAATTTTGTTAGGTGAGATAACTATTTCCTGTTCGAATAATATCCTTTCGGTTCTAACTCTTTATTTTGCAGGAAAAATGGCCGACCTGCATGACAAGATTGTGAAGATGAGGGCAAAGAACAAGGGGCCCATCAAGCTGACCGTGAAGCGATCTCGGGTAGAGGAGGTCAAGGCGGCTGCTGCAGGTGCGCCTGACGGTGGCTCCCCTTCGTCGGTTGGGAGGACTTCGGGGAGTTCTCCGGTCGGGAAAAAACAAAAGAACGAGGGGACTCCCGAACTCCGCCCCCTTATCAATGACAACCCGTCCGAGGAGGACATTGTGCTGCCCTCATGTACTCTGCACAGGGGGATCTTCTCCAAGAGGAATGTGTTGCTGGAGCGCGAGGAGGTGAGGCATATAGTCAGGCGTGATCGGGCGGCCCGGGATAAGGACTTATCCGAGGATCTTGAAGGAATGATGAGGGTGGCCACCCTGGCCTTGGCCCTGAATGCCCAAAGGGTCTGCCCCCAGAAGGACTATGATGCTCTGCAGACCAAGTATGATGAGCTGGAGCACGAGTTCGAACAGTACAAGGATAAGTACGAGGTTCAGAGCGGCATCGTCGAAGACCTTTGTAAAGAGCGGAACAAAGTCAGGGATTTGGAGGCCGAGGGGGAAAGGCTCCGTGAGCGAATTGCCGAGCTAGAGAGGTCTCATCTCCCTGCTGCCGAGGAGGATGAGGACGAGAAAGCTTTGGTGACCCGCTCCCAGCTTCTGGGCAAGGTGAGGGAGCTGGAGGTTGACTATGTCGCTACTCTGGGGGTTGGATTTAAAGCCGCAGTGGATCAGCTGAAAGTCCTCAATCCGCGCTTGGTGACGAAGGGCATCGGTCCGTACAACAAGGTTGTGGACGGTCGGATTGAGTCAAATCCGGAGTTCGAGGACTGGGAAGATGAGCAGGAGCCCCAGGGTGAGGACGACGGTGCCGAGGAGGAGGATTGTGATGTCTAGACAATTTCTTGATAGTGGCTTGCGTGCCCGCTGTTTTGTGGCCTGCGTGCCAATGTAGTTAGTTGGGCGATGCCCGGATAGTTTTTGTAATATTTGGATATCCCCGGCCAGTTTGGTCGGTTTTTAATATTCTGCGTTTTATGTTCCAATATTTATGCTTATCTGTTAATCGAATATTTATGTTTGTGCTCGGCCGAGGTATATGGCCCGGGCGTGTGGGGAACGGTCCGGGTGCGCAGAGCAGGTGTGCGCTATAAGCGAGCTCGAGGCCGCGGTCGGGGCCAGGTGCTCGCGGCGTGAACGATCCCATCGCGAGCTGGGGTTCTGCCGTGCAGGTACTTCCGCGGAGGGTCTGTGTGTAAGGCCCGCCGCGTAGTCGGCTTTGCCTCCTGGTAGGGTTATCCGACTGAAGCTGTCGTGGAGCGTACACGCTTGTACCATGGCGCGAGTCCTTGCCCAGCTTTCCTCGTGTTCGTTACGAGCGGCCGGGCAGCGTTAGGTTGTTTCTAACTGTAATAGCGTCTGAGTTTTTCAGCATTCCAAGGTCGAGCAAGTTTTTCGCCGAGAAGGTTTTCGAGGTAATATGCCCCATTTTCGGTTTTATTGTATACTCGATACGGACCTTTCCAGTTCGGGGCTAGTTTGCCCTCGCGCGAATCTTTCATGTTTCTGCGGAGGACCAAGTCGCCAATTTCGAACCCGCGTTTGATAACTTTAGTGCTATGGCGTAAGGCTATTTGTTGTTTCAGTTTCGCTTCTCGGAGGGAGGATCCTGTCCGGATTTCCTCGACCATGTCGAGCTCTTCTCTCATAGCTTCGTCATTGAGTTCCTCTTCGAGAGGTGACTCAGTTCGACGAGATGGTTCTCGGATCTCCACGGGGATCACGGCTTCAGTGCCGTAGGTTAACCTGAACGGTGTTTCGCCTGTGGTCGAGTGTGGGGTCGTCCTGTACGCCCAGAGGACGCTGTGTAACTCTTCGACCCAAGCCTTTTTTGCCTCGCCCAACCTTCTCTTCAGTCCACGGAGAATGACCCGGTTGGCGGCTTCAGCTTGTCCGTTCGTTTGAGGGTGTTCGACCGAAGTGAAGTGCTGTTTCGTCCCGAGTTTGGTTACGAACTCCTGGAATTTTTTGTCCGTGAATTGGGTGCCGTTATCGGTAATGATCGTCTGTGGCACCCCAAACCGAGCGAGTATGTTCCGCTTATAAAAGCGGAGCACGTTTTGGGACGTGATTTTCGCGAGCGCTTCGGCTTCTATCCATTTCGTGAAGTAATCCACAGCGACCACTAGGTATTTATTTTGGAAAGACCCGACCGGGAAAGGTCCGAGGAGGTCCATTCCCCATGTGGAGAAAGGCCAAGGCGAGGAGAGAGATTTGAGGTCGTTCGGGGGCGCCAGGTGCATGTCGGCGTGTCGCTGACATTTATCGCATTTCTGGACGTATTTTTTGGCATCTTGCTGCATGGTCGGCCAATAGTAGCCGGCTCTGAGGGCTTTCCTCGCCAGTGATCGTCCGCCGAGGTGTTGGCCATTGATTCCTTCATGAAGCTCTTGGAGTACCTCAAGTGCTTGTGAAGCGTCGACGCATTTGAGGAGAGGGATGGAGAAGCCTCGTCGGTACAGTTTGTGTTCGAGGATAGTATACGAACAGGCTCGTCTTTTAATCGCTGAGGCTTCCTTTGCCTCAGCGGGGAGTTCGTCTTTCGTGAGGAAGTTATATATTGGGGTCATCCAGCAGTGGTCGTCCCCGATAGCGAATATTTGTGGAGCCCGCACGTTTTCGCCTATGCTTGGCCTGGGTAGGATTTCTTGGATGACCAACTTGTTTCCTCCTTTCTTTCTCGTGCTCGCAAGTTTGGATAGCACATCGGCGCGCGAGTTGTGTTCTCGGGGGATATGCTCGACGTCTGCTTTGATGAATTTTTTCATCTTATCCTTGACGAGCATGAGGTACTCGGCGAGAACGTCGTTTTTGGCTTGGTAATCGCCGCTGATGTGGGATGCGACGAGTTGGGAGTCTGTGTAGATCTTGACCTCGCGTGCGTCCACATCCTCGGCAAGTCTCAGACCTGCAAGGAGGGCTTCGTATTCGGCCTGGTTGTTCGACGTGTTGAAAGATAGAACTAAAGATACCTCGATGATGAGTCCTTCGTCGTTTTCTAGGATAATTCCTGCCCCGCTTCCTGAATTGCTTGAGGCGCCATCTACGTAAATGGTCCATTCGTTCTTGGTCGGATCCGGGGAGTCGGCCATCGAGGTCATCTCTGCCACGAAGTCTGCCAAAGCCTGAGCTTTTAATGCCTTCCTGTTTTCGTACTGTATGTCGAACTCCGATAGCTCGAGGGACCACCTCAGCATCCTGCCTGCCATATCTGGTCGGCTGAGGAGCTGCTTGATGGGTTGATCCGTTCGGACGAAGATGGTGTGGGCGAGGAAATAGTACCGCAGCCTTTTGGCCGCTATTACTAGGGCCATGGCGACTTTCTCGATTTGTTGGTATCGCACCTCGGGGCCTTGCAGGGCTTTGCTGGTGAAATATACGGGCTTTTGCCCGCTTTCGTTTTCTCGGATCAGAGCCGCGCTGACTGCCTCGTTTGAAACGGCTAAGTACAGGTATAGAGGCTCGTTGTTATCGGGTCGAGAAAGGACGGGCGGTTTGGAGAGCACTTGTTTGAGGTGTGAAAGTGCTCGCTCGCATTCCTCGGACCACTCAAAGGTCACTTCTTTTCGTAGTAGTTTAAAGAAAGGGAGTGCGTGTTGGGCGGATTTCGCGACGAAACGCGATAGTGCGGTGAGCATCCCGTTCAAGACTTGGATGGATTTTTTATTGTTAGGAGTGGGTAGTTCGGAGAATGCTCGACACTTGTCCGGGTTGGCTTCTATTCCTCGTTCGGTCAAGTAGAAACCGAGGAATTTGCCTACACGGACGCCGAAAGTACACTTCTCCGGGTTGAAGCGCATCTTGCAGGATCTGGCCCGCTCGAACATCCGCTCGAGATGTGAGGTGTGGTCGGCGTCCTCTCGATATTTGACGATCATGTCGTCCATATATACCTCGAGGGTGTCGCCGATCTCTCCTCGGAAAACTTTGTTCATCATCCGTTGATACGTGGACCCAACGTTTTTCAGGCCGAATGGCATTACGTTGTAGTAATAGTTGCCCGACTCCGTCATAAACGTTGTGCACTGCTTGTCGCTCCTCGCCATGAGGATTTGGTTGTAACCTGAATAAGCATCCATAAAAGACAATAGTTTATAGTCGGCCGAGTTGTCGACCAGTCTATCAATGTTAGGTAAAGGATAGGCGTCTTTTGGACATGCCCGGTTAAGATCGGTATAATCAACACACATTCTCCATTTTCCATTAGATTTTTTAACAAGTACAACGTTTGAGAGCCAAGTAGAATATTTGGCCTCGGAAATAAAATTTGCCTCTAGGAGGTCTTTTACAGCTTTCTCGGCAGCCTCCGCTTTCTCGGGAGACTGCCGACGCCTACGTTGAACTACGGCCTTCGCGGCTGGATTGATGGAGAGGTGGTGGCAGGCGACCTCGGGGTCGAGTCCGGGCATTTTTGCGGCGCTCCAGGCGAACAAGTCTGCTTTGGCTCGAAGGCAGGCCATGAGCTGCTTCCTTGGTAGATCTGGGATGCCCTTGCCGATCTTTACTGCTTTATCGGGGTTGTCGCCCAGGGGGACCAGCTCGAAATCTCCGTCAGGGATAGGTCGGACGGGGTGAGTTGCCTTTGATTGCGTTTCTTCCCCGATCTTCAGTTCTTCCTCTGTAAACCGTGCATCAAGGTCGACTGAGCTGACGTTGGTTGTCTGATGCTGGTCTTCTCGAGGATGTTTGTCTTCGGCTCTTGGCTTTTTGTTGGAGTTGGTCGGAGGGGCGATCAGTTCTAGTCCTTTGACGGAGGCGTCAAAGATTCTCCTGGCAGCTTCGATATCGGCGTTGATGGTGGCCACTCGTCCTGTCCTCGTGTAAAACTTCATCTTTAGGTGAACAGTGGAGGGCACGGCGGTTAGCTCGGCTAGAGTGGGGCGCCCGATGATGCAATTGTACAGGGTTTTGCAGTCGATCACCAAGAATCTGGTTTTGACTTGCCTGGAGGCTTCCCCTTCTCCGAAGGTGACAATCAGCTCGACGTAACCCCATGGTTTGGTGGTAGCTCTGTTGAAACCTTGGAGGTCCGAACCCATATAGGGAGTGAGATGTGAGTCGTCCAGCTGGAGTGTCTGGAAGAGGTGGGAGTACATGATGTCGACTGAGCTGCCTTCGTCGACCAAGATTCGTCGGACGTCGAAGTTCGCCATTCTAGCTCGGACGAGCAGGGGGATTGTGGCGTTTGGAGCTCCGCCGGGCAGTTCTTCCAGGTAGAAAGTGATTGGTTCTGAATTTCCCCGGAACTTCCGCAGTATGGGGCCGAGGTCCGCGTTGGCGCTGAGCAACTCATCGAACTTTCTCTTGACTGAACTGATGGTGAGGGAGCCTGGATCCCCGCCGTTGGAGACGACCATGGTGAATGGGAAATTTTCCCATTTACTGAGTGCGGGGAGGATCCCGGCTGATGGCATGAAATCCTCTGGGCGAGTGACGGACAGTGCTACTTGTGGGGGCCTGTTATCCGGCGAATTCCCTTCGTCAGAGTTTCTGTGGTCGTCCCTTCGGGAAGGTTCCCCTTTCTGTGTGTATTTTGAAAGGCGACCCTCCTTGATCAGTGTTTCAATTGCATCTTTGAGATGGATGCATTCTTCGGTCAGATGGCCGTGACTTCTATGGTATTTGCAATACTTTGATTTGTCGGTTCCCGGCCTTGCGGGGTTCGACTTTGGGGGCCTGATGTTTGATTTCTTGAAGTCGGTGTTCTGGCATTCGGCCAGGATCCTCTCCCGCGAGGTGTTCAGAGGGGTGTAGTCATTGAAGCGACCAGATGGTCCTCGACGTTCTTTGATGTCGAGAGATCTGTCGTCTTTCCTTTTTTCATGCCCTCTCTTCGAACCTGGGTGCTCGTAGTTTGAACTGCGAGCGGCGTCACTGCCTCGCGAGGCTTTGATGGCAGTAGCCTCTCCTTCCTCGAACGCGATGAACGCTTGAGCTTTGCGAAGGAGGGCGTTCATTGAGTGGACCTTTTCATCTTAATGGCCTTCTTCAAGTCACTGCCGGGGAGAAGTCCCCGTTCTAAGAGGTATCTCTTCATGTAGTCTTCTGTTTGTACTTGGACGGCCTCCTTGTTGAACCTGTCGAGGTAATCCCGAAAGGGCTGCGAAAGTCCTCTTCGTCGCTTGGTCTTGGTGAAGTTGAATGTCTGCCTCGCCGGGGTCTTTCCTGGTCATTTGTTGGGACCGGCGCGATTATCCCGAGGAGAGGGACGCTCGCGGGGTTTCAGCGCAGCCTTGGAGGGGCCCTGATGACCCTGCTCGGGGGAGAGGCTTCTTGCTTCAGTGGCCTCTGGTCTCTGGTTCTTCCTGCTCTTTCTCGGTGGAGAGCGGGAATATGATCTCCGACGGCGGTGTCTTCTAGGTGGCGAGCATGAAGAAGATGGGGAACGCCGGCGGTGCCTCCTCGGAGGTGAGCGCGAGGAGGAATAGGAGCGCGACCGGTAATGTCTCCGCGGAGGGGAGCGGTATCGTCGCTTCCTTTCCAGCTCGTGGATACGGTCGTCCTGAAGTCGGAGGAGGTTGTTCGTCTTTTGCAGTTCTTTGAAAAGGAGGACAGTGACGAGGTCAGCATCCTCGGGGATGTTGAGCGGTTCCTCCTCTTCTACATGACGGGTCCTCTGCCTGTCGGAGGTGTGGGTGAATGAGGAAGCAGCGTGCCCATCTTTGGCGTCGGTCTCATTCTCATTCTGGGGCGCTCAGGCCCATTGTGGGTTCGGGCCTGCTGGTCTTCCCCGTTCTGAACGTGTCCCTCGGGAGGGTTTTGTTCGACATTCTGAACCTGTTGGAGGCCCTGCAGCTGCTGGACGTTCTGGACCCGCTGCCTCCTAGGTTGCGAAGTCTCATGTCTCGACCTTCCCTGTCCGGCAAGGGCATGTTGAGGTTCTTCTTGCCGGCGGCGATTCGTCACCTCGCGGGTGGAATCTTCGATCAGATGTTCCAGGAGGAAGGGGTCGGAGCTTGGGATGTTGTTGTTAGCCATGACGATCGTGAAAGGTTATGCTTTGATCTTTGTTAAAGAAGGGGGAGCAAGATTCCCACAGACGGCGCCACTGATCGTACCTGATCAGAAGAATCGTCAAGGCAGCAGAATCTGGCTTGGAGAGCAAGATGGGGGGGGGTACCTGCAAGGTTCTCCGATGCTTAAGTTAGTAGCTATCAGAGAATGAGGGTTGAGAGTGAAGAATAGAATACCTGACCCTCTAGTGAAAGAGGGTATTTATAGCCCCCAACGCTGGGCCAAGGTTCCCTAATTGGGCCAAATCCAACTGGAGGCCCACGTGCTAGGGAACTGCCAGAACGTCCCATGCTAGGGCTGAGTCAGCAGGAGACTCACGTTCCGGATGATCATAGCGTAGGGTTCGGAGGTGGTTGACCGAATCCCCCGCTGCGCGACGCGTGGTCTTCGCGCGTGGATAACTCCTTGACGGTTATCCAGTAAATGGGCCCAATGAATTGGGCCTGCTCGGCTAGTGAGAGGAGCTGGGCCTGCTCGGCCCAGGCCAGAACACGTATCATGAATGTACAAAAGAGAAGAACTATTTGGTTTATAATACATGTTATGATACATGCCAATACATATCATACATTGTTACACCAGCTTTCCATAAAATGGGACATACCAGAAGAAGACAAATACACCACAGACGGAATTTAAAAAGAAAAGGAAAATGAAGTTGGACATCTGCTTTACACGCATATGCCTTCATCCATTTGCTTCAACAATCAGCACCATCATCCATGTTTTGCTCCCATCATCTTTCCAGCCACTATCATCATGAAATCCTTAACCTTCATTGCTCTTCACCATGATCAAACATAAGCATATAACAACCACCAGTTCAATAAATACATCCATACAACGGATTCTTAACAAACTTCAAATTATCACAAAATTTCATCAATCTAATTAAGGCCCTCGATCCTCATTTTAATTTGCCATGTACTCAACCTTTAGAAAAACAGAATTTCACAGAAAAATATCACAAAAATATTTAAAGATGCTACATAAAAGCAAATTAGCAAACTAAGCAAAATTCAGGTTTAACTGACAAATGTAGTACTGAAAGAAGCATATTAGAAATCAGTCAAACAAGCATTCAGGAAGGCTTTCTCTTTCTCCATAGCTAGTGCAACAATAATATCCTATCATGAATCATATCTAATGAAACATGTTTAGTAAATTGAAATTCATGAATCATATCTATTAGAAATGAGTTGTGAAACACAAGTTGATTTTTTCTTTTGTAATTTTCTAATGAAAAAAAAAGTCAAATGTGATTTCCTTAAAACCCAGCTATCTTTTTGTTTTTCCACATTCCTCGTGCTAAGTTAATCTATTTACTTTTCAGAAAGAAGCTAACTATGGATTAACAGAAGTTATAAGCACTTGGCTTGGGAAATTTATATAGTGATCCTAGATGAGAAGTCAAATCATTGTATAATGAATCCTTAATAGCTATCTGCACAAACATTTCTCCAACTGGTCTGCAGCTCTTAACACTTGGTGTACTGCTTCCATTATATTACAATAAGACCTTCTGAACAACTGAAAAAGGAAACATTTGATAACAAAAGCCTAGCAGAAAAGGTGAAATCAAAGAGAAACACACATATTGTTGTATTGATATGAAATATTTAAATTACATGCCAAATATTTTATGCTTTACTTTCTGCCCCAAATCAACACATATTGTGCATTTTCATGTGCTAAGGCTTTAGCTGACACAGCCAGAGACACTACTTCGAGTATGGAAATTTCATCACGTAATTTAGCAGCCAAGGCATAGTCCTTATTCTCAATAGCGCTCTGAAGGTCTGAACTGCAACCGAAACAGGATTATTTTCTATCAATGTTCTAGCTGGCCAGCAGAATATGACGATGAAAAACAAAAAATAAGCTGATTAGAGTGTGCTTGTTTTCACGTTGTCGATTTAACAAAGTGGAGTTCATTGAAAATAACCTCTACCGACACGCACACGCACGCACACATAACCACTTCAAGTAAGCCTTGTAAACATTATCATCCACATAGGTATAGAATACCAGAACAATATTAGTTAATATCTGATCTAACCTCAATAAGTTTATTTCGCAGCAGCTGTGCAATGTCATACTCTTCAATGTTTAAAAAGGTATCCACATCAGCATCAGCATCGCAACCTCAATTTCAACCATACCAGACGCATTTTCCCGCGATATAAAGGTTTCTACTGCAACAATAACTGCAACCGCAATTTAAATTGATGCTATTTATAAAAGATTAAAACCAGTTAAACCTGCACTCTTGTGGTTAAGTCCAGCTCAAAGAAGAACATCAAGACATCATCATTAGCACTTTCACTCTTCTCTACACTTGCATCCAACCCTTGTTCTCCTCCTCTAAACATCCACGTCGCTTCAACCTTAAAAGTTCGAATCATATCATAAAAGTGAAGAGTGTCGAAAATAGAATATTTCATACAGCCTGGTAGAACAAAAATTCACACTATCAGACCATGTATTACAAATGTATATACATAAGAATCAGGTATGCAAATAAGATAAGAGTAGTATGTGGCTGAAACCGTATATTCGCACCTGGAAAAATGATTTATCAGAGTTCATAATCCAAAATTTTAGAAACAGAAACACACAAGCAAGTAAGAGTACCTAAACTTTGACTTACTTTTTTCTGTATCAATTCCTCCAGTTGACTCTTTAAAGTTTAGTAAGTTTTGGCTAATTCTGGTTTCATGAAAAATTCCAGATGCCCTTCAAACATTTTTAGGTGACTATCCAAGTATAGAACAAAAGTATGCTTACCAGACCCTAAACCAATGAAGGACGCAAAATAAGAACTCACTCAGTTATATAATAAAGATGTTCAGATAATTATAAGTATAGTTATTGTAAGATCATGGCAAAAAAACTAATTGCTATAACAAATAATGAGTGAATAACTTATCAGTTATACCTCACCAGTGAAGGCATAGTCACGGTAAAAAAACTAATTGCTACAACAAATAAAGTTTGGATACAATTTTTCATACCTCAAGATGAATAAGCCAACTATTTGCACCAGATTCAAATCCGCGGTCCAAATGGTTACCAGGAAATGTTCCATCCAAACATGTCGTAGTTATAAAACAATTGACAGGTTTAAGATCAAATAACAATTGCCAAGTTTGGGATCAAATAACAAATATCGATTTGGTCGTGCAAAAACTGAGCAGGAACTCAAACTAAATGAAATTTACCGTGATTTAAACAAATCTTAACAGAAGAAATGATGTTCGGAACCACGCTTGCGACAATCGCATAAACAATTAAAACATACCACAAAACCATTAAAACAAAAAACTCATTAATAAGAGGAACTAAGACAAAACCTTTCATTCAACAGTGAACCATTCATCTCTTCAATCTCTAATTTGTGTTCTGTCTCTTCAATCATGCACATACTTCATTTCCATAAGCTTTTGGGAAACCCTAAAAAAATTTCAAACCAAATTGCAATACAAAGTGAGAGAGGGGAAAGAATAAATCAAAATTAGTAAAACATGGATTTAGTAAAAATAACAAACAAAAACCAACAGAGTGAAAAGAATGAAAAACTGTGTAGTTGTCTTGTTGATGATGAAGAATTGCAAAGAATGAAAAAAATCAACTGAGAGAACTTTGAAACAGAAACAAATTCGATTGTTCCTGTGAAGAATATGACAAAGTTCTTCATGGAAGACGAGATGAAGAGAGGAGACGGATGGAGAAAGGGGAAGAAAGAGGGAGAAAGAGTGAGTGAAAAGTGGGTATGAGAGAAAGGAGGGGGCTAGGGTTTCGGGAGAGAGGAGGAGGAAGAAAGAGAAAAGTGAGAGAAAAGTGAGGGAAAATGAGTCTTTTCAAATGAGATGGATGGAGAAAGGGAAAAGTGGGAATTATGTGTACCAGTTGGAGGAATAAAGAAGTGTGATTGGTGAGAATAAAATTTTGATTTAGCAAATTACAATAAAGGGCTTTTTTTAAGGGTAATTATTTTTGTTATTAAGGGTAATTTTGGGTGTTTGGTGGCATGTTATAATCTTAGTTAGGTAGTTGATATATTGACACCAAAATGTAACATATATCATAAAAGAATATTGACACCAAGGTTTAGAGAAAAAATATGTTGATACTATAAAAGGTGTCTGATTTCGTATTATTGTCAATTTAAAATAATAATTTTTTTTATTAATAAAATAAACACTTAATTCAGATGTATTTTCATATGGTGTAATTATCCTGTGTTAAAATTTAGGAGTTCAAATATCACTCCTTCAAAAGTTAATATCACTGAATAAAATTAATATTCCAGAATGGCAACCTTCCATTATGTTATAAACATATACACTAAAATAAATAATAAGTATATTGAAATAATTATAAGTCAACTAATGATAGATTAATATAATATACCACACTAATAAAAATAATAAAATATATTAAAATATATGTATACAATTTAATTTGATTTTAAAAAAATCAATTCAAAATTTGATATGATCCAAACTGTTTTCACAAAAGGTCATCTAAACCTATCCAATATTATTTGATTTTGTACCGTTTTTGAAAGTACCTCTAATATCTTCTAAACTTTAAGTTTAGAAATATTCCAAGATGAAAGTTTTGTGATATATACCATTTTGAGAGTAGTGTTATCAATATCTCCTGTAATTTTGCTGTTGTCTGCATTGAATATTATTCTAATATGCGTTTGGACTCAATCTCAACTGACAGAATGATGTAGCCTTTCTAATTTTAGAAAGAGTATGTTTTGATTTCAACTTCTCTGTCCGACAAAACAGAAAAGGAAACTTTGATCAACCCATTCTGCTATTGAAATTCAATACAAAATCAGCATAAAACTTCATGAGTAGGAATAAAGTACTTTGCAAATTAGAGTGGCTCAGCAATTTCTAACTTAAATTCTTTATTTACTTATGTCTGTCTTCATTTACATTACATTGTACAACGGGAAAAAAAATTCTATCTAGGAAGTATCTAATTAGTTTAAGAAACTCCTGATTTGTTGAGAAGTTTCATCATGAAGTTGAACTTAACATCTGGTGAGGTCTTTGGTTGAGGCCAGTTAGCTCCTTCTGGAACCTTTATAGATTTGAAACTTTGCCCTTCGTATAACTTGGTCGCCGCTGGATTTCGTAAATCGCAGTGTAATGCAATGGCCCGACATCCCCAACTTCTCGCTTGGGATTCTGCCTTTGCCACCAATTGTTTTGCTATTCCTTTCTGTCTAAATTTTTCTCGAACTGCCACATTTGATATGTATGCAACTCCAGTTCTACAATATATTTTCATATATAAAAGTTACAAAATCAATTTTCATCACCTATGAACCAAAATAAAGCATAGACACCGGAAATACGACCTAGACACAGACACATTTTTTCGGAAGTGACAACGTTCAAAAGTTGACTACAACATATAGGTCAGATTCATCATTCATGCCATAAATCCTCACTCACTAACCCAAGTTTCAGAAACAAGTTTTAACTCACCTTCTCTGTCGCAGCGGCCCCTTTCTAGGCAGAAAGTCGGCAACAGTGTCTACCGTCAATATGCCAGCTACGTATCCCTTGTTGAGGCTTAACTTCCCGTCAAAACCTGCAATTTTGAAATCTTCACTTCCAAATAAGAAGGTTTGATCAAGTGAATTGCCAACAACAGCAACCAAACAGGTTCTTTTGCAACCATTCGGTAAAGAGAATCCTGCTAACATAGCCACCAACCTATCCATCCTCAAAACAAAATCTAATGGAAATGAATATTCAGGAAAGAAAGAGCTGCAGTGAGTCTCTGCCACTTCCCAACAGTCCTCTAATCTCGCCTCTCTGACGGTAATTTCGGGAGACATAGTTGGAAACAAATCAACAACTTGACTGGCTCTGCATAATCCTACATCCAAACACCAAAACTTTAAGCTTCTACCGAAGTTAACATCACAAATTAGGAAATTTTCCAGTACCCCATATATCTATTTCCTCTTTAACTCAAAGTCCAACTTATTAAATATATAGGCTTTCTTTGGATAAACAACTAAATTAAGCACTTATAGCATAAGCACTAATCATATAAGTGATTATGTATAAGCTATTTCTATAACAAAAGATAAAATCACACTGTCAAGAGTCCTATATCGTAGTCTCATATCAGACAATATATGGCCATAACATGTGCTTACAAATGGGACAATTCTCACCTTACAAGCCGGTTTTGTAAAGTCGAGTTTGGCTCAATCACAATTCTTAATGTAATATCAAAAGTCTCGTTTAAGATCCTCTGAGCCACCTACTATCAACTTATGGACATGTCATAAGTTGTTTGCACAAGCTCTCTCAAAAAGTCTCACAAGTACTTATGTTACAATATAATCTCAAATAAGTCAATTCAAACATGCCTTGATTGTTTTAATTGCAGTATAAAATAGTGTTTTCAATATTTCATTTTTCAATCAAACCTACCTCCCTTGAACAACAACACTAATCGAAAATCTTCAAGTTTAATTCATTTTTCCCATATTTCTCAGAAGACAAGTTGATCCAATGCTTTCAAATTTCACAGACATCATCATCAGCTTTCAAATTTCAACCATTATTCCACTTCATCCAATAACACAATTAAAGAATTTAACAACAATAAGTCAAATATGGTAACTGAACAACAAGTTATGCTAAAAAAATAATTGAAAAAAAAAAGGTACCTGATTGGGAGGGAGAAAGAATTGGTAATTCATGAGATGAAGGTGAAACCCAAGATGGGAAAGGAGTTGATTTCTTAAAATTGATATTGAAAGATGAGATTTTTGAAGTGTATATAGGAGTTGGAGATACTGAAGTTCCAAGAGGAATTGACCCCATTTGGTGTATTTGAGGTAGAATGAAAGAATGTTGGAAGAGAAGAGAAGGGTTAGAAGTTGGGTTAGCTAAGCTACCTAATACAAATCGGTTGGTTAAGTTATGAGTTTCCAAATATGTGGGGTCACTCACACTGACAGCTTCAAAGACAGACAGGAGTTGAATTCCTTGAATCTAAAACATTGCCTTCTGATTTTATTTTGTTTTCTATTCATCTTGTGTTGCTAAAAATGTTGTGATTAAATAATTATCAAATTTGTCTTTAAATCTAACTAGATTAAATTTTAATAACAGGTTAGAATCCTATTCAAGTAAAGCTGTCAATATGGGCTATCCAACCCTAAACGGGTTGGTCCTAGCGGGCTCTGGGTTTTTTAGGATTGGGCCAAAAAGATCATGTGTAATATGGACTCAAGATTTACTATCCGAGCCCGGCCCTAGATGGGCTTCGAGCTACCCGGTCCTAAATTGGCTTTTTTATTTAAAAAAATTAAAATAAAAACTCCATAATATTTATTATAAATAAAATTAAAAATTATGTTATTTTAAACATAATACATTTTTAAGTATTATATTATCTCTTATAAATACTATAATGTGTTTCTAAATACAATATATGTCTAAATTGTATAAAATAATACTTGAATATTTATTATAAGAGAAAAACTAATATAATGCGATGAAAAAATGTTGTTTGTATTAATGTATAATATTTAAAAGAGAAAGATTGAATAAAATAGAGATAAAATTTAGCGAAGTGAGAAAAATTAATATGCTATTTTGGAGTAAGATAATATAAATATTAATATATTTTTTTAAAATTTATAATTATGCGGGCCTGATGGGCTACCCACAGCCCATATGGGCTAGCCCTAATGGGTAGCGGGCTTTTTAGGGCTGGGCTAAAAAGGCCCTGAAAAATATAGGCTCTAATTTTAAAGCTCAAGCCCTCTGATTTTTCGGGCCTGGCGGGCCGTCCCATATGGGCTAGCCCATTTTGATAGCTCTATATTCAGGGATGACAATGAATTATGGAAGCTAATGGGAAGGATATGGGTAGCGTACTATAGTATTTGATTTCATACACGCGGTTTAAGTCGTACTCGAACTCATATTTGCGTGGACATTAATGTTTGTGTCGTATTCGTACTCTATAAGTATTCATACTCATATCAATTTACCTGCATTTCTAATGAACAAATTTAATTAATTATAGTTTTATATGTCATTTGAATTTTTTAATATTATTTTTAAAAAATTAAGAATGTTATTATTGAGTTAAGAAATTAACAAACATTTATATTCAAATACGTACAAATTTAATAGTGATGTATTTAATAAAATTGATAAGCATACATGTGTATATAATAATAAATATATAAATATATAAATGTACATTGGGCGGATATGGGGTGTGTGGGTACTAAGTTACTTGTACTCGCGCTCATATCCGCTAATTTTAGTGGATAATTAATTGCTCATGCTCGTACCTATTTTACAGGTTTTTACCCTATCCATTGTGGGTAGTTTTCGCGAGTATCCACTCGGGATGGGTCCAATTGTCATCCCTACAATAGATAGAATTTGGACCGTGTATTATAGTACTTGAGCCATATTTGCTTTTTGAAAAAATCTTCGTATCTAAGTCCATACTCGCGTGGGTACTAAATTTTATACTCGTACCCGTATCAAATGGAGAAGTACATTTAGATCAAAGTTGATGCGTTAGCGAGGAGGATTCAAATTTTATTCAGGAAGATAATGATGACTTGAGTGATATTGAATTCGACGACTTAGATGAAGATGATTGAGATTGGACACATGAAGTACCTAACCTTACCTTTATGCAATAAGAAAATGATGGAAACCAAGTGTCTTCAAACCAAGAACCAACAACAGCAAATGATTTTGATGAAGGCAAACATATTGATTCAGATGATCTGGATACTCCTCTAGGAAGTGAAAATGAAGGTGACAAACATAAGTATCCCAAATTCAAAATGCCTGATTATGGAGATGGAGTGAGACTTAAGCTATGAATGACTTTTGCCACAAAAAATATTGTTAGACATGCAATTAAGTCCCATGCCATGAAAAGGTAGAAAAACCTGCACTTCAATAAAAATTGTTAGTTCCATGGTTTTGTGATTGACATTAATTTTGCTAAAACATGATTCATAACTGATGTTGAGTAAGATGTTGAAACATCTTGACCAACTGTCATAATAGGTTCAGCTGTTATGTGTTTTGACAGATGTTCTGCCAAATGTTATGACATCTTCGGTTAAGTTTGCATCGATAGGTACTAATATTGCACACTAAGGACATCCTAAGAACACTAACCACAGTTATGCAGACATAAGCCTCCTAAATATACAAACCAATTCAGATCATATTATTATACCATAGCCTAACTTACTCATCCTTTTTCCTCTTTTTCATTCAGGCGCAATCACATTAAGCCCGTTATCTCCACACACTTATAGCAAGACGACCGGTTAGTGACTATGATCCTTTTCTGCACGGGGTTCTGGTACTTACGTGGCATAACCCTTTGTTTACTCAGTTTTAGTTGCGGGGGATCGAACCGTAATCCTCCCTACCAAGTTCAGCACCAGAAACCGCTGAACCAACTAACAAAGAGTCTTATTTTCAACTTTTTCTTTTGAAGGTTCCACAACCGTTGGGTTAAGTGACCGGGTGAGGGTCACCAAACTTAGAAGGTGCATTCCCTTTTTCTTATCCTTTTTTTTGGAACACTCACTTATATTCATCGGCTTCCCTGCGTAAAGTGTGTGAGAGATGGTGCCGACTGCTGAAATAAACTACTCAAGAGCTGTCAGAGAATGAGAATTAAGGCTAAAACATAATAACAAATTTAAATCAATTTCCATATGCAGGAGACTCACGGTGTTAGAACGATACCGATCTTATGAATTTTTCCAAGTCTCCGCAAACTCGACTCAAATCAGTCTATAGCCTAAAACTTTCAAAACGATGCATATTTATTTATTTTTTTAAACTGAAAACAAAACAAGAAAACAAAAGAAAATAAAACAAAGAACAAAAGCAAAGAAAATAAATGATTCCCTCCCCCACACTTAAAACAAGCATTGTCCTCAATGAAAAGAACTCAAATATAAAGTAAGAGTGAGAGAAAGGAAAGAACACACCCGAGTATTCAAGGAGGATATGTGATCGCATAAACAGCCTTTGCTAGTGAGACCTCTTTTACAATCTCTCCTTCCAAAGTAGGGCTCTCATGGAATAGCCTAATACGGTGTACATTGACCTTGAAATTTATTTTAGTGCCTTCGCCTTTTATTCCAGGATCAAAGAATAATCTTCGATAAGTAAAAGTGTCGAATGGACACGTGATCTTATTTTCCACCATATCGGAGTTCAAAAGATTGAAGGGCTGCCTCACTACTTTTGTTTCATCTTCCCCTTCAATTAAGACCCTATGCAAAATCATAGATGGGCTAATATAGGAAATTTCAGTCAAAGTCCACCCAATCACCTTCTTATGCTTCTTCAAAACCTGCAATAGCTTATTTTCTTGATAAAAATTAAGGTTAGAAGAAATTACAACCGGGAGTTTTTCATTACTCTCTAAATAAGCGTATTTCAGGTTTTCATGGAGTTGTCTCAACTCTAAGGACGGGGGCTGCTTGATGGATGGAGTGTTTGGGGCAGTCGGGGTGTCAAGAGCTTCAGCCGCATAAACGACTTCATGTATGACTTTATCTGGATGAGAAACATCAACCTGCAAGGCAGCCTCAATCTCAGCACAAACAGAGCAAATTTTAGTGTCAGTACAAACATCACAAGAATAAACATCACCAAAACTAGACAATGATGGAAAATCATCTGCAAAAAAATCAAAACAAGTATCATCAACAGCTTCAGAAAGCAACTCTATTTGAAAAATATATTGCTCTTCCAAGGGTTGTTGGTTTGATCCTTGAGCTTGTTGCATGACATTCATCAAAGTGGCAAGCTGTCCAATCTGTGTTTGCAAAGTCTGAAGAGTAGAATCTATTTGTTGTTGATACTGGAGATTATTTGCAGCCATTTGTTTGACAATATCCTCTAGTGAAGGTTCGGAAGGTGCAGAGCACACAACCTGAAATTCATTCAGATGCTTATGCGGATCCTCACCTGCAAAACCATTAAACCTAGGCAACAAATGTATCAAACCAGATTTTAATTCAAAAGTTGCATCAGCTGCGGGATACTCAATACATAAACCATTATAGTTCACATTAGGGACAGCCAACTGCGTTAGTGTTCTTTGTTCAGCCATGGGTTCAACAAACACCGAAATACCGATTATGTCCCATACATGCAGAAACGAATAGAAAGAATAAAAACGATTAAAATAAATTCAGAAAAATATAAAAACACAAAAATTAATCTAATTAAGACAAATAAGAATTTTGAGAATTTTTTTGGATTTTTTTTACTCTATGAAAACAGTAAAAAATTCATTAAAAATAGAAAAACGATGAATTTGTCAATTTTGGCTCGAATTCCCTTACTCTTCTAGAGTAAGGGAGTATTAATCACACGATTTTTCTACTTCCAGTAGGAAAAAACTTTTTACAATCGAACACAATTTTTTCAAAAACTGAATTTTTCGACTCTAAACGCGGATTGGCCAAAACCGTGAGGAAACTAAGGCCTAAACGCAATAACACTAAACCTATGACTCTATTATCAGTTAATAACAACAAGAATCCCCGGCAACGGCGCCAATTTGATCCGCTGTCGCGCACGGATCAAAAACGAGTGTTTTGTAAAAACTGTAGTAACGGTAACGACAACTCGGATATCGTATCACAAGGATTCTCGTTGATTATTAACCAAAGGTAAATCGATTTAGGGGGGTTGGTTTAGTTTCGAATTATAGAAAAAATGATTATCAAAAGCGATTAATGAAATAAGTTGTTTTGAAAAAGTGATTAAAAAATTAAGCTAATCTACTAATTTCGGTTCCGGCTTATCATGGGTTTCTACCTTACCAATTCCCTAAGCGGCTTCGATCTCTATTTGATTTCAATATCAATTGACAAGCGCAAAAGATATTAAACAGATTGGATTCCTATTCCGAATTAAGCAAACGGATTAATACAATCGTGAATTAAGCAAACACGATATAGAAACACAATTTAACGACGAAGCGACGTAAACAACGATTAACAGTTAGGAATACAATCATACGAAATTAATCAAAATATTCCACGAAATAACAGATTAAGCAAATGAAAATTCATAGAATATAATTGAAAGAGAAACGAAATTGAATTGATTAAATAAAAACCTCAAAGCTTTTGGAATTCGATTACAGTAGATCGACTCTGGATGTTTAGTTCTCCATTCAAGCGTACAGAGCAAAAGAGTATTTTTTTTTCGTGAATAGTGTATGTCGTGATTCTCAATTGTACGGCCAAACCTAGGTACTAGAGAGAAACAAGAATTCGGGTCATAACCCAACTGGGTCAAACAAACATAACCCAGACCCAAAACTAATGACCCATAATTAAAATAAACTAAGGCTGCAAATTAAAACGAAAATCTGGAAAATATGCGCTCCGAATCTGACTTTGACTCCAACACAAAAGTTGTAGCTCTTTCTCTTAGCTTTCCGGCGATTATTAGAACGCCTCAATCGGATTCTCAGAACTCCAGTTATGATCGTTTCCGTGCAGACTGCTAAAGCTGAAAAATAAAGTGCGAAAATTAAATAAAGCTAAAAATAAAATAAAATATAAAAACACATTAAAACATAAAAATAATCAAAACAAACCAAGGAAATGCTCGAGTACAAACATTAAAGGACGTGCATAAAAATGCACTGATCAAATTCCCCCACACTTGAACTTTTGCACTCCGAGCAAAATGAACAATAAAACAAAGAAAGCACAAATACATCATTAGTTACTCATCATAGGCTACAACTCATCTTCGGTTAAGTTTGCATCGATAGGTACTAATATTGCACACTAAGGACATCCTAAGAACACTAACCACAGTTATGCAGACATAAGCCTCCTAAATATACAAACCAATTCAGATCATATTATTATACCATAGCCTAACTTACTCATGCTTTTTCCTCTTTTTCATTCAGGCGCAATCACATTAAGCCCGTTATCTCCACACACTTATAGCAAGACGACCGGTTAGTGACTATGATCCTTTTCTGCACGGGGTTCTGGTACTTACGTGGCATAACCCTTTGTTTACTCAGTTTTAGTTGCGGGGGATCGAACCGTAATCCTCCCTACCAAGTTCAGCACCAGAAACCGCTGAACCAACTAACAAAGAGTCTTATTTTCAACTTTTTCTTTTGAAGGTTCCACAACCGTTGGGTTAAGTGACCGGGTGAGGGTCACCAAACTTAGAAGGTGCATTCCCTTTTTCTTATCCTTTTTTTTTTGGAACACTCACTTATATTCATCGGCTTCCCTGCGTAAAGTGTGTGAGAGATGGTGCCGACTGCTGAAATAAACTACTCAAGAGCTGTCAGAGAATGAGAATTAAGGCTAAAACATAATAACAAATTTAAATCAATTTCCATATGCAGGAGACTCACGGTGTTAGAATGATACCGATCTTATGAATTTTTCCAAGTCTCCGCAAACTCGACTCAAATCAGTCTATAGCCTAAAACTTTCAAAACGATGCATATTTATTTATTTTTTTAAACTGAAAACAAAACAAGAAAACAAAAGAAAATAAAACAAAGAACAAAAGCAAAGAAAATAAATGATTCCCTCCCCCACACTTAAAACAAGCATTGTCCTCAATGAAAAGAACTCAAATATAAAGTAAGAGTGAGAGAAAGGAAAGAACACACCCGAGTATTCAAGGAGGATATGTGATCGCATAAACAGCCTTTGCTAGTGAGACCTCTTTTACAATCTCTCCTTCCAAAGTAGGGCTCTCATGGAATAGCCTAATACGGTGTACATTGACCTTGAAATTTATTTTAGTGCCTTCGCCTTTTATTCCAGGATCAAAGAATAATCTTCGATAAGTAAAAGTGTCGAATGGACACGTGATCTTATTTTCCATCATATCGGAGTTCAAAAGATTGAAGGGCTGCCTCACTACTTTTGTTTCATCTTCCCCTTCAATTAAGACCCTATGCAAAATCATAGATGGGCTAATATAGGAAATTTCAGTCAAAGTCCACCCAATCACCTTCTTATGCTTCTTCAAAACCTGCAATAGCTTATTTTCTTGATAAAAATTAAGGTTAGAAGAAATTACAACCGGGAGTTTTTCATTACTCTCTAAATAAGCGTATTTCAGGTTTTCATGGAGTTGTCTCAACTCTAAGGACGGGGGCTGCTTGATGGATGGAGTGTTTGGGGCAGTCGGGGTGTCAAGAGCTTCAGCCGCATAAACGACTTCATGTATGACTTTATCTGGATGAGAAACATCAACCTGCAAGGCAGCCTCAATCTCAGCACAAACAGAGCAAATTTTAGTGTCAGTACAAACATCACAAGAATAAACATCACCAAAACTAGACAATGATGGAAAATCATCTGCAAAAAAATCAAAACAAGTATCATCAACAGCTTCAGAAAGCAACTCTATTTGAAAAATATATTGCTCTTCCAAGGGTTGTTGGTTTGATCCTTGAGCTTGTTGCATGACATTCATCAAAGTGGCAAGCTGTCCAATCTGTGTTTGCAAAGTCTGAAGAGTAGAATCTATTTGTTGTTGATACTGGAGATTATTTGCAGCCATTTGTTTGACAATATCCTCTAGTGAAGGTTCGGAAGGTGCAGAGCACACAACCTGAAATTCATTCAGATGCTTATGCGGATCCTCACCTGCAAAACCATTAAACCTAGGCAACAAATGTATCAAACCAGATTTTAATTCAAAAGTTGCATCAGCTGCGGGATACTCAATACATAAACCATTATAGTTCACATTAGGGACAGCCAACTGCGTTAGTGTTCTTTGTTCAGCCATGGGTTCAACAAACACCGAAATACCGATTATGTCCCATACATGCAGAAACAAATAGAAAGAATAAAAACGATTAAAATAAATTCAGAAAAATATAAAAACACAAAAATTAATCTAATTAAGACAAATAAGAATTTTGAGAATTTTTTTGGATTTTTTTTACTCTATGAAAACAGTAAAAAATTCATTAAAAATAGAAAAACGATGAATTTGTCAATTTTGGCTCGAATTCCCTTACTCTTCTAGAGTAAGGGAGTATTAATCACACGATTTTTCTACTTCCAGTAGGAAAAAACTTTTTACAATCGAACACAATTTTTTCAAAAACTGAATTTTTCGACTCTAAACGCGGATTGGCCAAAACCGTGAGGAAACTAAGGCCTAAACGCAATAACACTAAACCTATGACTCTATTATCAGTTAATAACAACAAGAATCCCCGGCAACGGCGCCAATTTGATCCGCTGTCGCGCACGGATCAAAAACGAGTGTTTTGTAAAAACTGTAGTAACGGTAACGACAACTCGGATATCGTATCACAAGGATTCTCGTTGATTATTAACCAAAGGTAAATCGATTTAGGGGGGTTGGTTTAGTTTCGAATTATAGAAAAAATGATTATCAAAAGCGATTAATGAAATAAGTTGTTTTGAAAAAGTGATTAAAAAATTAAGCTAATCTACTAATTTCGGTTCCGGCTTATCATGGGTTTCTACCTTACCAATTCCCTAAGCGGCTTCGATCTCTATTTGATTTCAATATCAATTGACAAGCGCAAAAGATATTAAACAGATTGGATTACTATTCCGAATTAAGCAAACGGATTAATACAATCGTGAATTAAGCAAACACGATATAGAAACACAATTTAACGACGAAGCGACGTAAACAACGATTAACAGTTAGGAATACAATCATACGAAATTAATCAAAATATTCCACGAAATAACAGATTAAGCAAATGAAAATTCATAGAATATAATTGAAAGAGAAACGAAATTGAATTGATTAAATAAAAACCTCAAAGCTTTTGGAATTCGATTACAGTAGATCGACTCTGGATGTTTAGTTCTCCATTCAAGCGTACAGAGCAAAAGAGTATTTTTTTTTCGTGAATAGTGTATGTCGTGATTCTCAATTGTACGGCCAAACCTAGGTACTAGAGAGAAACAAGAATTCGGGTCATAACCCAACTGGGTCAAACAAACATAACCCAGACCCAAAACTAATGACCCATAATTAAAATAAACTAAGGCTGCAAATTAAAACGAAAATCTGGAAAATATGCGCTCCGAATCTGACTTTGACTCCAACACAAAAGTTGTAGCTCTTTCTCTTAGCTTTCCGGCGATTATTAGAACGCCTCAATCGGATTCTCAGAACTCCAGTTATGATCGTTTCCGTGCAGACTGCTAAAGCTGAAAAATAAAGTGCGAAAATTAAATAAAGCTAAAAATAAAATAAAATATAAAAACACATTAAAACATAAAAATAATCAAAACAAACCAAGGAAATGCTCGAGTACAAACATTAAAGGACGTGCATAAAAATGCACTGATCAAATTCCCCCACACTTGAACTTTTGCACTCGGAGCAAAATGAACAATAAAACAAAGAAAGCACAAATACATCATTAGTTACTCATCATAGGCTACAACTCATCTTCGGTTAAGTTTGCATCGATAGGTACTAATATTGCACACTAAGGACATCCTAAGAACACTAACCACAGTTATGCAGACATAAGCCTCCTAAATATACAAACCAATTCAGATCATATTATTATACCATAGCCTAACTTACTCATGCTTTTTCCTCTTTTTCATTCAGGCGCAATCACATTAAGCCCGTTATCTCCACACACTTATAGCAAGACGACCGGTTAGTGACTATGATCCTTTTCTGCACGGGGTTCTGGTACTTACGTGGCATAACCCTTTGTTTACTCAGTTTTAGTTGCGGGGGATCGAACCGTAATCCTCCCTACCAAGTTCAGCACCAGAAACCGCTGAACCAACTAACAAAGAGTCTTATTTTCAACTTTTTCTTTTGAAGGTTCCACAACCGTTGGGTTAAGTGACCGGGTGAGGGTCACCAAACTTAGAAGGTGCATTCCCTTTTTCTTATCCTTTTTTTTTTGGAACACTCACTTATATTCATCGGCTTCCCTGCGTAAAGTGTGTGAGAGATGGTGCCGACTGCTGAAATAAACTACTCAAGAGCTGTCAGAGAATGAGAATTAAGGCTAAAACATAATAACAAATTTAAATCAATTTCCATATGCAGGAGACTCACGGTGTTAGAATAATACCGATCTTATGAATTTTTCCAAGTCTCCGCAAACTCGACTCAAATCAGTCTATAGCCTAAAACTTTCAAAACGATGCATATTTATTTATTTTTTTAAACTGAAAACAAAACAAGAAAACAAAAGAAAATAAAACAAAGAACAAAAGCAAAGAAAATAAATGATTCCCTCCCCCACACTTAAAACAAGCATTGTCCTCAATGAAAAGAACTCAAATATAAAGTAAGAGTGAGAGAAAGGAAAGAACACACCCGAGTATTCAAGGAGGATATGTGATCGCATAAACAGCCTTTGCTAGTGAGACCTCTTTTACAATCTCTCCTTCCAAAGTAGGGCTCTCATGGAATAGCCTAATACGGTGTACATTGACCTTGAAATTTATTTTAGTGCCTTCGCCTTTTATTCCAGGATCAAAGAATAATCTTCGATAAGTAAAAGTGTCGAATGGACACGTGATCTTATTTTCCACCATATCGGAGTTCAAAAGATTGAAGGGCTGCCTCACTACTTTTGTTTCATCTTCCCCTTCAATTAAGACCCTATGCAAAATCATAGATGGGCTAATATAGGAAATTTCAGTCAAAGTCCACCCAATCACCTTCTTATGCTTCTTCAAAACCTGCAATAGCTTATTTTCTTGATAAAAATTAAGGTTAGAAGAAATTACAACCGGGAGTTTTTCATTACTCTCTAAATAAGCGTATTTCAGGTTTTCATGGAGTTGTCTCAACTCTAAGGACGGGGGCTGCTTGATGGATGGAGTGTTTGGGGCAGTCGGGGTGTCAAGAGCTTCAGCCGCATAAACGACTTCATGTATGACTTTATCTGGATGAGAAACATCAACCTGCAAGGCAGCCTCAATCTCAGCACAAACAGAGCAAATTTTAGTGTCAGTACAAACATCACAAGAATAAACATCACCAAAACTAGACAATGATGGAAAATCATCTGCAAAAAAATCAAAACAAGTATCATCAACAGCTTCAGAAAGCAACTCTATTTGAAAAATATATTGCTCTTCCAAGGGTTGTTGGTTTGATCCTTGAGCTTGTTGCATGACATTCATCAAAGTGGCAAGCTGTCCAATCTGTGTTTGCAAAGTCTGAAGAGTAGAATCTATTTGTTGTTGATACTGGAGATTATTTGCAGCCATTTGTTTGACAATATCCTCTAGTGAAGGTTCGGAAGGTGCAGAGCACACAACCTGAAATTCATTCAGATGCTTATGCGGATCCTCACCTGCAAAACCATTAAACCTAGGCAACAAATGTATCAAACCAGATTTTAATTCAAAAGTTGCATCAGCTGCGGGATACTCAATACATAAACCATTATAGTTCACATTAGGGACAGCCAACTGCGTTAGTGTTCTTTGTTCAGCCATGGGTTCAACAAACACCGAAATACCGATTATGTCCCATACATGCAGAAACGAATAGAAAGAATAAAAACGATTAAAATAAATTCAGAAAAATATAAAAACACAAAAATTAATCTAATTAAGACAAATAAGAATTTTGAGAATTTTTTTGGATTTTTTTTACTCTATGAAAACAGTAAAAAATTCATTAAAAATAGAAAAACGATGAATTTGTCAATTTTGGCTCGAATTCCCTTACTCTTCTAGAGTAAGGGAGTATTAATCACACGATTTTTCTACTTCCAGTAGGAAAAAACTTTTTACAATCGAACACAATTTTTTCAAAAACTGAATTTTTCGACTCTAAACGCGGATTGGCCAAAACCGTGAGGAAACTAAGGCCTAAACGCAATAACACTAAACCTATGACTCTATTATCAGTTAATAACAACAAGAATCCCCGGCAACGGCGCCAATTTGATCCGCTGTCGCGCACGGATCAAAAACGAGTGTTTTGTAAAAACTGTAGTAACGGTAACGACAACTCGGATATCGTATCACAAGGATTCTCGTTGATTATTAACCAAAGGTAAATCGATTTAGGGGGGTTGGTTTAGTTTCGAATTATAGAAAAAATGATTATCAAAAGCGATTAATGAAATAAGTTGTTTTGAAAAAGTGATTAAAAAATTAAGCTAATCTACTAATTTCGGTTCCGGCTTATCATGGGTTTCTACCTTACCAATTCCCTAAGCGGCTTCGATCTCTATTTGATTTCAATATCAATTGACAAGCGCAAAAGATATTAAACAGATTGGATTCCTATTCCGAATTAAGCAAACGGATTAATACAATCGTGAATTAAGCAAACACGATATAGAAACACAATTTAACGACGAAGCGACGTAAACAACGATTAACAGTTAGGAATACAATCATACGAAATTAATCAAAATATTCCACGAAATAACAGATTAAGCAAATGAAAATTCATAGAATATAATTGAAAGAGAAACGAAATTGAATTGATTAAATAAAAACCTCAAAGCTTTTGGAATTCGATTACAGTAGATCGACTCTGGATGTTTAGTTCTCCATTCAAGCGTACAGAGCAAAAGAGTATTTTTTTTTCGTGAATAGTGTATGTCGTGATTCTCAATTGTACGGCCAAACCTAGGTACTAGAGAGAAACAAGAATTCGGGTCATAACCCAACTGGGTCAAACAAACATAACCCAGACCCAAAACTAATGACCCATAATTAAAATAAACTAAGGCTGCAAATTAAAACGAAAATCTGGAAAATATGCGCTCCGAATCTGACTTTGACTCCAACACAAAAGTTGTAGCTCTTTCTCTTAGCTTTCCGGCGATTATTAGAACGCCTCAATCGGATTCTCAGAACTCCAGTTATGATCGTTTCCGTGCAGACTGCTAAAGCTGAAAAATAAAGTGCGAAAATTAAATAAAGCTAAAAATAAAATAAAATATAAAAACACATTAAAACATAAAAATAATCAAAACAAACCAAGGAAATGCTCGAGTACAAACATTAAAGGACGTGCATAAAAATGCACTGATCAAATTCCCCCACACTTGAACTTTTGCACTCCGAGCAAAATGAACAATAAAACAAAGAAAGCACAAATACATCATTAGTTACTCATCATAGGCTACAACTCATCTTCGGTTAAGTTTGCATCGATAGGTACTAATATTGCACACTAAGGACATCCTAAGAACACTAACCACAGTTATGCAGACATAAGCCTCCTAAATATACAAACCAATTCAGATCATATTATTATACCATAGCCTAACTTACTCATGCTTTTTCCTCTTTTTCATTCAGGCGCAATCACATTAAGCCCGTTATCTCCACACACTTATAGCAAGACGACCGGTTAGTGACTATGATCCTTTTCTGCACGGGGTTCTGGTACTTACGTGGCATAACCCTTTGTTTACTCAGTTTTAGTTGCGGGGGATCGAACCGTAATCCTCCCTACCAAGTTCAGCACCAGAAACCGCTGAACCAACTAACAAAGAGTCTTATTTTCAACTTTTTCTTTTGAAGGTTCCACAACCGTTGGGTTAAGTGACCGGGTGAGGGTCACCAAACTTAGAAGGTGCATTCCCTTTTTCTTATCCTTTTTTTTTTGGAACACTCACTTATATTCATCGGCTTCCCTGCGTAAAGTGTGTGAGAGATGGTGCCGACTGCTGAAATAAACTACTCAAGAGCTGTCAGAGAATGAGAATTAAGGCTAAAACATAATAACAAATTTAAATCAATTTCCATATGCAGGAGACTCACGGTGTTAGAATGATACCGATCTTATGAATTTTTCCAAGTCTCCGCAAACTCGACTCAAATCAGTCTATAGCCTAAAACTTTCAAAACGATGCATATTTATTTATTTTTTTAAACTGAAAACAAAACAAGAAAACAAAAGAAAATAAAACAAAGAACAAAAGCAAAGAAAATAAATGATTCCCTCCCCCACACTTAAAACAAGCATTGTCCTCAATGAAAAGAACTCAAATATAAAGTAAGAGTGAGAGAAAGGAAAGAACACACCCGAGTATTCAAGGAGGATATGTGATCGCATAAACAGCCTTTGCTAGTGAGACCTCTTTTACAATCTCTCCTTCCAAAGTAGGGCTCTCATGGAATAGCCTAATACGGTGTACATTGACCTTGAAATTTATTTTAGTGCCTTCGCCTTTTATTCCAGGATCAAAGAATAATCTTCGATAAGTAAAAGTGTCGAATGGACACGTGATCTTATTTTCCACCATATCGGAGTTCAAAAGATTGAAGGGCTGCCTCACTACTTTTGTTTCATCTTCCCCTTCAATTAAGACCCTATGCAAAATCATAGATGGGCTAATATAGGAAATTTCAGTCAAAGTCCACCCAATCACCTTCTTATGCTTCTTCAAAACCTGCAATAGCTTATTTTCTTGATAAAAATTAAGGTTAGAAGAAATTACAACCGGGAGTTTTTCATTACTCTCTAAATAAGCGTATTTCAGGTTTTCATGGAGTTGTCTCAACTCTAAGGACGGGGGCTGCTTGATGGATGGAGTGTTTGGGGCAGTCGGGGTGTCAAGAGCTTCAGCCGCATAAACGACTTCATGTATGACTTTATCTGGATGAGAAACATCAACCTGCAAGGCAGCCTCAATCTCAGCACAAACAGAGCAAATTTTAGTGTCAGTACAAACATCACAAGAATAAACATCACCAAAACTAGACAATGATGGAAAATCATCTGCAAAAAAATCAAAACAAGTATCATCAACAGCTTCAGAAAGCAACTCTATTTGAAAAATATATTGCTCTTCCAAGGGTTGTTGGTTTGATCCTTGAGCTTGTTGCATGACATTCATCAAAGTGGCAAGCTGTCCAATCTGTGTTTGCAAAGTCTGAAGAGTAGAATCTATTTGTTGTTGATACTGGAGATTATTTGCAGCCATTTGTTTGACAATATCCTCTAGTGAAGGTTCGGAAGGTGCAGAGCACACAACCTGAAATTCATTCAGATGCTTATGCGGATCCTCACCTGCAAAACCATTAAACCTAGGCAACAAATGTATCAAACCAGATTTTAATTCAAAAGTTGCATCAGCTGCGGGATACTCAATACATAAACCATTATAGTTCACATTAGGGACAGCCAACTGCGTTAGTGTTCTTTGTTCAGCCATGGGTTCAACAAACACCGAAATACCGATTATGTCCCATACATGCAGAAACGAATAGAAAGAATAAAAACGATTAAAATAAATTCAGAAAAATATAAAAACACAAAAATTAATCTAATTAAGACAAATAAGAATTTTGAGAATTTTTTTGGATTTTTTTTACTCTATGAAAACAGTAAAAAATTCATTAAAAATAGAAAAACGATGAATTTGTCAATTTTGGCTCGAATTCCCTTACTCTTCTAGAGTAAGGGAGTATTAATCACACGATTTTTCTACTTCCAGTAGGAAAAAACTTTTTACAATCGAACACAATTTTTTCAAAAACTGAATTTTTCGACTCTAAACGCGGATTGGCCAAAACTGTGAGGAAACTAAGGCCTAAACGCAATAACACTAAACCTATGACTCTATTATCAGTTAATAACAACAAGAATCCCCGGCAACGGCGCCAATTTGATCCGCTGTCGCGCACGGATCAAAAACGAGTGTTTTGTAAAAACTGTAGTAACGGTAACGACAACTCGGATATCGTATCACAAGGATTCTCGTTGATTATTAACCAAAGGTAAATCGATTTAGGGGGGTTGGTTTAGTTTTGAATTATAGAAAAAATGATTATCAAAAGCGATTAATGAAATAAGTTGTTTTGAAAAAGTGATTAAAAAATTAAGCTAATCTACTAATTTCGGTTCCGGCTTATCATGGGTTTCTACCTTACCAATTCCCTAAGCGGCTTCGATCTCTATTTGATTTCAATATCAATTGACAAGCGCAAAAGATATTAAACAGATTGGATTCCTATTCCGAATTAAGCAAACGGATTAATACAATCGTGAATTAAGCAAACACGATATAGAAACACAATTTAACGACGAAGCGACGTAAACAACGATTAACAGTTAGGAATACAATCATACGAAATTAATCAAAATATTCCACGAAATAACAGATTAAGCAAATGAAAATTCATAGAATATAATTGAAAGAGAAACGAAATTGAATTGATTAAATAAAAACCTCAAAGCTTTTGGAATTCGATTACAGTAGATCGACTCTGGATGTTTAGTTCTCCATTCAAGCGTACAGAGCAAAAGAGTATTTTTTTTTCGTGAATAGTGTATGTCGTGATTCTCAATTGTACGGCCAAACCTAGGTACTAGAGAGAAACAAGAATTCGGGTCATAACCCAACTGGGTCAAACAAACATAACCCAGACCCAAAACTAATGACCCATAATTAAAATAAACTAAGGCTGCAAATTAAAACGAAAATCTGGAAAATATGCGCTCCGAATCTGACTTTGACTCCAACACAAAAGTTGTAGCTCTTTCTCTTAGCTTTCCGGCGATTATTAGAACGCCTCAATCGGATTCTCAGAACTCCAGTTATGATCGTTTCCGTGCAGACTGCTAAAGCTGAAAAATAAAGTGCGAAAATTAAATAAAGCTAAAAATAAAATAAAATATAAAAACACATTAAAACATAAAAATAATCAAAACAAACCAAGGAAATGCTCGAGTACAAACATTAAAGGACGTGCATAAAAATGCACTGATCAAATTCCCCCACACTTGAACTTTTGCACTCCGAGCAAAATGAACAATAAAACAAAGAAAGCACAAATACATCATTAGTTACTCATCATAGGCTACAACTCATCTTCGGTTAAGTTTGCATCGATAGGTACTAATATTGCACACTAAGGACATCCTAAGAACACTAACCACAGTTATGCAGACATAAGCCTCCTAAATATACAAACCAATTCAGATCATATTATTATACCATAGCCTAACTTACTCATGCTTTTTCCTCTTTTTCATTCAGGCGCAATCACATTAAGCCCGTTATCTCCACACACTTATAGCAAGACGACCGGTTAGTGACTATGATCCTTTTCTGCACGGGGTTCTGGTACTTACGTGGCATAACCCTTTGTTTACTCAGTTTTAGTTGCGGGGGATCGAACCGTAATCCTCCCTACCAAGTTCAGCACCAGAAACCGCTGAACCAACTAACAAAGAGTCTTATTTTCAACTTTTTCTTTTGAAGGTTCCACAACCGTTGGGTTAAGTGACCGGGTGAGGGTCACCAAACTTAGAAGGTGCATTCCCTTTTTCTTATCCTTTTTTTTTTGGAACACTCACTTATATTCATCGGCTTCCCTGCGTAAAGTGTGTGAGAGATGGTGCCGACTGCTGAAATAAACTACTCAAGAGCTGTCAGAGAATGAGAATTAAGGCTAAAACATAATAACAAATTTAAATCAATTTCCATATGCAGGAGACTCACGGTGTTAGAATGATACCGATCTTATGAATTTTTCCAAGTCTCCGCAAACTCGACTCAAATCAGTCTATAGCCTAAAACTTTCAAAACGATGCATATTTATTTATTTTTTTAAACTGAAAACAAAACAAGAAAACAAAAGAAAATAAAACAAAGAACAAAAGCAAAGAAAATAAATGATTCCCTCCCCCACACTTAAAACAAGCATTGTCCTCAATGAAAAGAACTCAAATATAAAGTAAGAGTGAGAGAAAGGAAAGAACACACCCGAGTATTCAAGGAGGATATGTGATCGCATAAACAGCCTTTGCTAGTGAAACCTCTTTTACAATCTCTCCTTCCAAAGTAGGGCTCTCATGGAATAGCCTAATACGGTGTACATTGACCTTGAAATTTATTTTAGTGCCTTCGCCTTTTATTCCAGGATCAAAGAATAATCTTCGATAAGTAAAAGTGTCGAATGGACACGTGATCTTATTTTCCACCATATCGGAGTTCAAAAGATTGAAGGGCTGCCTCACTACTTTTGTTTCATCTTCCCCTTCAATTAAGACCCTATGCAAAATCATAGATGGGCTAATATAGGAAATTTCAGTCAAAGTCCACCCAATCACCTTCTTATGCTTCTTCAAAACCTGCAATAGCTTATTTTCTTGATAAAAATTAAGGTTAGAAGAAATTACAACCGGGAGTTTTTCATTACTCTCTAAATAAGCGTATTTCAGGTTTTCATGGAGTTGTCTCAACTCTAAGGACGGGGGCTGCTTGATGGATGGAGTGTTTGGGGCAGTCGGGGTGTCAAGAGCTTCAGCCGCATAAACGACTTCATGTATGACTTTATCTGCATGAGAAACATCAACCTGCAAGGCAGACTCAATCTCAGCACAAACAGAGCAAATTTTAGTGTCAGTACAAACATCACAAGAATAAACATCACCAAAACTAGACAATGATGGAAAATCATCTGCAAAAAAATCAAAACAAGTATCATCAACAGCTTCAGAAAGCAACTCTATTTGAAAAATATATTGCTCTTCCAAGGGTTGTTGGTTTGATCCTTGAGCTTGTTGCATGACATTCATCAAAGTGGCAAGCTGTCCAATCTGTGTTTGCAAAGTCTGAAGAGTAGAATCTATTTGTTGTTGATACTGGAGATTATTTGCAGCCATTTGTTTGACAATATCCTCTAGTGAAGGTTCGGAAGGTGCAGAGCACACAACCTGAAATTCATTCAGATGCTTATGCGGATCCTCACCTGCAAAACCATTAAACCTAGGCAACAAATGTATCAAACCAGATTTTAATTCAAAAGTTGCATCAGCTGCGGGATACTCAATACATAAACCATTATAGTTCACATTAGGGACAGCCAACTGCGTTAGTGTTCTTTGTTCAGCCATGGGTTCAACAAACTCCATTCAAGCGTACAGAGCAAAAGAGTATTTTTTTTCGTGAATAGTGTATGTCGTGATTCTCAATTGTACGGCCAAACCTAGGTACTAGAGAGAAACAAGAATTCGGGTCATAACCCAACTGGGTCAAACAAATATAACCCAGACCCAAAACTAATGACCCATAATTAAAATAAACTAAGGCTGCAACTTAAAACGAAAATCTGGAAAATATGCGCTCCGAATCTGACTTTGACTCCAACACAAAAGTTGTAGCTCTTTCTCTTAGCTTTCCAGAGATTATTAGAACGCCTCAATCGGATTCTCAGAACTCCAGTTATGATCGTTTCCGTGCAGACTGCTAAAGCTGAAAAATAAAGTGCGAAAATTAAATAAAGCTAAAAATAAAATAAAATATAAAAACACATTAAAACATAAAAATAATCAAAACAAACCAAGGAAATGCTCGAGTACAAACATTAAAGGACGTGCATAAAAATGCACTGATCACCAACTGTCATAATAGGTTCAGCTGTTATGTGTTTTGACAGATGTTCTGCCAAATGTTATGACATCCTATACCAGAACATCATGATAGTTCAGACTGGATTTTAATCCTTGAAGATTTGATTGAAAAATATGAGATTCTGGAAGATTCAGACACTCATACAGGAGCAACCAATCAAGGAGTTTTTAGGACAAATGCATATTTATTTTAGTTTCAGAAAAAGGATCTTTGAGACCTTTTAGGAAACTAAGATTTGATTTGACTTTTTAGGAAACTAAGATTTGATTTGTTTCTATTTTTTGTGAAGATCTTGCAGCTGATTTAAAAAAGAGAAGATTGGATTTATTTTAGAGCCCAAGCCCATACTGTAAGAGTCTATAAATAAGGACTTGCTAAATCTAGTTTTGCACGCATTCACAAATAGAAACCGTGAGTGCTAATAAGGGTTGGTGTTTTGGGAGTCTTTTTAAGGTTTTCGTGTGTTCTACTTGTGTGTCACTCATGTATCTTCTGATACATTGAGGTGGACTGTTTGTTCTCACTCTTGAAGATTTTAAGCAAAAGAGTTGAATATTGTTCTTGATCAAAGCTTTTAAGCAATATCAAGTATTGTTTATTTGAAAGTATAATCTTTCTATCTGGTTCCTCTGGTCACAAGGAGCGTGAATGTTTTTATCACTGAGGTGATTAGAAGTGAGATGCCGATTTCTCATATCTAGATGTCGAATTCTAGATGTAAACTGAGATTGTTTAGGATTTGAACTAATACTACTATAATGGATTTCTTTCTTGGATTGGTAGCCCTTAGATTAAGTGTTGTTGCACTGAACTGGGTTAACAATTTACTATGTTATTTATCATTCTACAGTTTGTTTCAGTTTTGATAATTGTGCTGTCAGTCAGCAGATGTTATAATATTTGTCTTGACATTGTGTGGTGTTAGGACATCAGTCTTGACATTCGTTTTATAAGTGTCGGGATTTCAATTGGCATCAGAGCAGACACCCTGTTTTGTTTATTGGATGAGCTATAGGGAAAATAATTTGTTGGTACTATGGATTTTGAGGAAATATTGTCAAACACCATTGTATTACTTGGAAGTCAATTTAAAATAATATTGTAGAGAGTGGAAAGAAGGGAAAGACAAAAGTAAATAATGAAGGTGTGAAAAACACTAGAAAATGGGGTTTGAATAGGATTTTAACACCAAAAACTTTTCCCTTTAATACGAAGTTGATTCTTGATAATAAGGATAAATATGCAAGAAGGAAAGAACAAGGTATGCTTATACTAGTTCACTTAAAAAATATTAAGCTAATCTAGTTCACCCGTCGAGGTGATTTCGCTTTATCAACAAGGTCTTAATCCAATATTCTCAAGATTATTACAATGCACAAGATAACTGCAAGTGACTAATAATACAACCTATAAGACACACTAATCTTAGACTTAAGAAATATGACCAACTGGTCTCTTAAGGAAAAATATCAAACTACAGTTTGAAAGAAAATTTGTTTACAATGAATGCTTCTACACAAACTGGAGTAAACAATAAATTCATATTCTAGACTTAAGAGAAATGAAAAGCTTAAGAACAGTCTTTTGAGAGAGTTTGAATAATTGTGAATTAGTAATTTTTCCTATTCAGTATTTAAGCTTATTTATAGCCAAATATAATAATATATCTGTTGAAGGGAAAATCTGGATCTTCCAGAAAGTTGGCAGCTTGAATGTAGTGGGGGACAAGATCGTACGACGCGTTCGTCATTTCATGGTAGTGGAGCAAAACATTCATTTTGTACCACGTACTATGTACTACGTAAATGTTATCTTCTATTCTTCTTGGACTTCAAAGGCTCTGCTGAGCATGAGTTAGAAGACAGAAAATAAAAACTTGGGTTTTTCAGAGCTTCAAGTCTTTAGAGTCTTCAGATCTGCGTCTTCAGTACCCTTTGTCTTCAAAAACAAAAGTCTTCAGCATCTGGACTGTTCTTTAAGAATCTTTGTCTTCAGATCTTCAGCACTTGGTTTCTTCAGATAGCGTATCAGAGTCACTACTTTAGATCCTTCTGAAGTGCTTTGCTATTGTTCAACAGAACATGTGTAGCACAGAAACGTAACATGGACTTTTCTGATGATATGGCAGCGCCTTGAATCAGATCAGAACCTGATTGTTAAATTCTCAAAAATAACAAACGTTAGAGTATCAAAATTGTTCATACAAACATAATCATTGTTATCATCAAAACTCTGATATATATTGAATAACCAAATCTTGTTCTAACAAAAAGCACCTCATATTACATCAACAATAACTATAAGATACAAGGTAAAGGAATACAGTGCAATGAATGTAAAGAACTTGGGCACATTAGAACATAATGTCCTACGTGTCTCAAACCTAAAGGACTGACTACTTCTTGGTCAGATGATGAATCTGCTGTGGAAGAATCTGCTAAGAATGTGACTGCCTTAACAGTTAGATGGAATTCTAAGGAAGGCTTCAGAAGTGAAGAAATATCTCATGATGATTTAACTACTTCTTTCAGATAGCTATGCAACAAAAGTGAGGAAGTTTATCAAATAGGAGTGAAACAAAGAATGATCATTGTAATATCCTAATTTTTATTAGCTATTTATTTAATTGGCTTATTTGGTAATTTATTGATAATTTGTTATATTTTGGTTAATTGGTGTTTTAATTATTATTTAATTCTAATTAATTATCATGTGATATAATGGTTATTTGAATATTTGAATGTTTGAATATATGTGTATTTGTGTTATTTGGTTATTAGAGATATTAATGAGAGGATATGTTATTGGGCCTATTGAGTGAAAGTTGTTATTCTATTGTTCTACAGAATAATGGGAGTGGAGGATTTTCTTGATTAACAGATTGACGTTGACATGTTATTCAATGTTATGGGTATCCTCGAGAACAAGCAAGTTAAGATGGTTGCAATTAGGCTTAAAATTATTGTTGTTGTTTGGTGGGATAAACTTGTTCTTCAAAGGAAAAGGCAAAGGAAGGAGCCAATTAGAACTTGGAGAAAAATGAAACAATTAATATTGGAGCGATTTTTACGGGAGGATTATGAACATATTCTTTATAAGATGTACATCAAGTGTGTTTAGGGTAAGATAATAGTGAGTGAATACATAGCGGAGTTCCAATGTTTTTCTAAGCGCAATGAATAGGGAGAATCAGAGAGCTAGAAGGTGGATCGATACATCAGTGACCTTAAAAGGTTCTTGTAGGAGAAGATGGGTTTACAAACTGTATGGACCGAAGCAGAGGCATCCAATTTTGATTTGAAGGCAGAATTGATGGAGAAATCCCCTTGAAATTTCTCGTCTTTTTAGAAGGTACTCACCCTCATAATAGCTTTGAATCACCAAGAGACAAGAAGAAGAGTGCAACACCCCTGGATTCCAACCCTATGATTAAGGGAGCTAGGAGCTCTAATAGTGTGCATCAGGGTAAAACACCTTTCTAGAAACAGAATATTCCATATGTTAAACCCCATGGAGACATATGTTATTGTTGTAACAAAAAAGGGCACTAATCGATTGTTTGTCCAACAAGAAGAGTCGTTGTTATGGAAGAAAGGAAGGAAGATGAGGAAAGAGAATATCTTGCAGTTAAGAACGATGAATATTCCAATGTTGAGTTTGCATAGGAAGAATCTAATGAGAGGATAAAATTTGTGTTGTAAAAAATGTTACTAGCATCCAAAGATGAAGGGCAGCGCAAAAATTGTTCAAAACACATTGTTCTATCAAGAACAAAGTGTGTAATCTGATTGTTGATAATGGCAGCTCGGAGAATCTGGTTGTCATAGAAATTTGTAGATTGTTTTAAGTTGTTCACAGAATCACATGAGAATTCATATTCCCTCGGTTGGGTAAGTAAGGGCTCCAAAGTTCGAGTAACACTAGCATGCAGAGTTCATATCTCCATCAAAAAACATTACAGAGAAGAGGTACTTTGTGATGTTGCTGATATGGATGTTTGTCATGTTTTACTTGGTAGACCTCAGTAGTTTGATAATGATATCACATATCGAGGATGGAATAACATGATGATGTTTACATCGAGCCCACATAAAATTGTTATGTATCTTATTTTGAAATTTGATAAGTATACATGAGGAAAGAAGTGTAGTTTTTTGGTGATGACGCAGAGTGAAGAGGAGCTTGATGAGGCTATAAAAGAAACTGAATGTTTTTGTTCAGTGGTGATCAAAGGGTTGATGAATGTTGTAAAGTAGGAAACAATGATTCCAAAAGTTCTAGAGATCCTTGAGGATTTCCAAGAGTTGACTGTAGCGGAATTAAAAAATGATTTTCCTCCTGAAAGATATTCAATAATAGTTTGACCTCATTCTAGTGTATACCTTGCCGAACCTTCCTAACTATCATATGATCCCCAAAGAGAATTAGATTTTAAGGAAGCAGGTTGAAGATTTGTTGAAGAAAGGATTTATTCGTGAGAGCATGAGTCCCAATGCAGTACCCGTCCTTTTAGTCCCTAACAGGTGAATGGGTGCTAATAGGCGAGCCATCAATAAGATAATTATCAAGCATCGATTCCCAATTCCCTGTTAAGAAGAAATTGACGAGTTGGTATGTTTTAAGATTTTCTCGAAGATAGATTTGCATAGTGGCTATCATTAGATCAGAATCATACCTGTAGATGAATGGAAAACAATTATCAAGAGAAAATATGGATTGTATGGATGGTTGGTGATGCCCTTCGGTTTGTCAAATGCCCATAACACCTTCGTGCGATTGATGAATCATGTTCTACGCTCGTTTACTAGTTCTTTTATAGTGGATCATTTAGACGATATTCTGATTTACAGTAAGAAAAAGACAAAGCATTTGCAGCATGTGAGGCAAGTGTTGCAAGTCTTACAGGAGAACCAGTTATACATTAATTTGAAAAAATGTACATTCAACACCAACAAGTTACTTTTCATAGGTTTTGTTGTTGATGAAGATAAACTGAGTGCTATAAGAGAGTGGCCCGCACATAAATTTGTAACTTAGGTTCGTAGGTTTTGTTGTTTATCAAATATTTCATTACTATCATTGCACCTATTACTGAATGTTTGAAGAAATGGAAGTTTAATTGGGGGTTTGAGCAAGAGCTGAGTTTTGCGCTAATTAAGGAGAAGCTATGTACCGTACCGGTACTAGCACTTCTTGGTTTTGACAAGGTTTACCAAGTTGAATGTGATGCTAGTGGAGTGGGGATAGGAGCTGTTTTATCTCAGGAGAAGAAACATGTAGTCTTTTTTAGTGAAAAATGAAGCGATGGCCGCCAAAAATGAAGTACTTATGATCATGAATTCTATGCAATCTTTAGAGCTCTATGTGTAACACCCGTATATTTTAATTTTTAATTTAATTGGAAATTGAATTAATAATTAGAATTATTCTGGTTTTATGAAAATAAATTGGAAAAGAATTATTTATGGTATTGGGCCATGGGTGATGTTAGTAAGAAGGAGGTGTTAAGTTAGTAAAGCCCATTACTAATTTGATGTTATTTTCAAAAAATAATAAGGGAATTGGAGAGAAGGGATAGAACGTGAAAAGACTGAAGAATTGGGAACTCAAGAACGTGAAAGAGGAGCAGTAGAGGGAGAGACAAATCAAGAACTTTTGAATAAGATAAGGAGGGACTCTCCGGTTAACTTCTCTTATCGTATCTTAAGTGATGATATTGATTAGGCATATTATTTAGATCAATTGGATTATATGTTTAGGTTTTGGGGTTTTGGGGTTTTGGGAGATTTAGGTTGTTTTGTTGAATTGATTGGATTGATGAATTGATGAATGATTTTAGTGTTACATTACCTCTAAAATGAGTTATAATTGTAGTATGTTATGTTATTTGATGATGTTTTGGTTTGGGAACTGTTATGGTGCGACTGGATTGAGATTGGGAGAGGAAGGATGTCAAAATCGCAGAAAAAACTTTGTATCAACGCAACGTGCATCGACCTATGAAACTCATGCGTCGACCCGTAGGTTCCCAAAATACCAGCATGAGTCGACTCATGGGTCGACCTGAGCGAACCCGAGGAGGGCATAAAATTCTATGCGTCGACCTATGGAACTCGTGCGTCGACTCACAGCATACAAAATTTTTACAAATTTTCCGAAGGCCATTACTTTCAAACCGTATGTCCGTTTTTAGTGCCGTTTTGAGCATGATGAACCTTATCAGATAACCTATGTGTTAAAATGATGGGATGAGGTGTAACTTCAATTATTTTGAAACATGATTTTATTTCTTGATGAATGACGTATTGTACATATATGTGATGAGATGTGTTAATACATGTTATGTTTGAAATAATAATCATGTGATGATTTATGAGTTGTATAATGATGATAATTGGATGATATTAGAATGATGCTAATATATATTTAAACATACTTGATGATGATGATGATGATGGTATAAGTATGTTATATATGTTGCATTCATTCATAATCATTTGTTGAGGGCTGAATCTTGATGATGTGGGGATTCAGTGAAGGGCATAACTCCCATTGTGTGGAATTTATGCTGGCAGGGCCGTATCTTGAAGATGTTGGATCGGCCGGTGGGTTATTCCCATTGATGATGTTTGGTACCATATGCATAGTGTCAGTTCATTCATATGCATGATTTTCATAACATAATTGAATGTGTTTCAGTGTTATGAAGTGATGATGTGTTAGTTGTGTATTTGTTGAATTGTTTGAATATAATACAATTGGGTGATTAATATAACTATGATGTGTTATTATTTATGATGCAATAATATTTGTTAATTGCAATGAGACTCACCCTTACATGTTGTCATTTTCAGATTGAGGATAGCGGCTTTTACGACTTGGTGAGGATTAGCTCATGAGTCAGTGCGTTTAGTTTAGCATCGGGTGTCATGCTCAGATATTATAACACTGGGGAACGCGTTGTTTGAGTTTATGTTTATGAATCTATTGTTTTATTTTGATGTTTTGAGGGATATAGTTTCTAAAGATGTTGAACTATTCCATATGGCTGATTTTCCGCTGTGTTAACATGAGCAATTATGAATTGTGTTGAATTTCTTTAGTGAATGCATGACATAGACGTATGCTGTTTGTTTTAAAATTTGAATTGTGGCACCCTTGTTCTCATGTACTCTGAATAATTTATTTAAATTTCCGCGGGGTTTAGATGGGTTTTACAATAGTGGTATCAGAGCATAGTCGGTCGTTGTGACCAGAGTCTTGTGTCAGTCTTCCCTGTGTATGCGACTAGTGTGGGTTAAACATTATTGATAATTTTGTTCTGAATAAATTGTTTGTGATTTAAGCAGAGCAATGGATGGAAGAGGTGGAAGAAACGATGATGCTATCGCTGAGGCTCTGGGCATGATTGCTGGTGTGCTGGGAGGGAATGCAAATGGAGCTGGGATTGGTGCTGACAGGCAATTAGGGAACTTTCAGAGGAACAATCCTCTGTTTCTCAAGGGCACGCATGATCCTGAAGGTGCTCAGAAGTGGATGAAGGAGGTCGAGAGGATTTTCAGATTCATTGATTGTACTGAGAATCTGAAGGTGAGGTATGGTACGCATATGTTGTCCGAAGAAACTGACGACTGGTGGATGGCAACTAGAGCTGAACTGGATGCTGATGATGTAGCTATTTCTTGGGCTGTGTTCAAAAGAGAGTTTTTGAGAAGGTACTTCCCTGAAGACGTTCGAGGCAGAAAATAAATTGAATTTTTGGAGCTGACTCTATGTAATATGACGTTACCAGAGTATGCTTCGAAGTTTGTTGAGTTGGCGAAGTACTACGTTCACTACAACAATGATGAAGCTAGTGAATTCTCAAAGTGTATCAAATTTGAGAATGGTATTTGTGATGAGATCAAGCAAGGTACCAGAGGATCTGGCAATTTGTTGATTTGGTGGACTGTAGCAGGATCTTCGAAGAGGATAACATTAAGCTAAAGTCATCTCACTCTCGCGAGTTGGTTGACAAGAAAGGTAAGAAGCATATGGATAGAGGTAAGCCATATGGTAGAGGAAATCCTAAAGCTGGTGATTGGAAGAAGCCCAGTGGGGGAGACTCCAGTGCTTTTGTCAGGTGCTACAACTGTGGGGAAATTGGACATCGTAAGAATGACTGTAAGCTTGATCAAAAGAAGTGTTTCAAGTATGATAAAGTAGGCCATGTTGCTGCTGATTGTAAGAAGAGGGTTGTGACTTGCTACAACTGTGGTGAAGAAGGTCACGTTAGCCCACAGTATCCTAAACCAAAGAAGAATCAGTCTGGTGGGAAGGTATTTGCTTTGTCTGGGTCAGAGACTACTCCAGAGGATCGATTGATTAAAGGTACATGTTTTATCCATGGCACACCTTTAATTGCAATTATTGACACTGGAGCAACACATTCATTTATTTTGTTGGATTGTGCTAAAAGATTAGGATTAAAAAAATCTGATATTAATGGAAGTATGGTTATTGATACTCCTACGTCTGGTTCAGTAACTACTTCTTCTGCTTGTTTGAACTGTCCGATTGATATTTTTGGTAGGAAGTTTGGGATGGACATAGTGTGCCTTCCGCTTGAACAACTTGATGTTATTCTGAGAATGAACTGGTTAGAATTCAACCGGGTTCATATTAATTGCTTTACGAAGACGGTTATCTTTCCTGGAGAGAGCAGTGTCGAGAATTTGGCGATGACTACCAAGCAGGTAAATGAAGCGGTTAAAGATGGGGCTGCAATGTTCATGTTATTCGCATATCTGGAGGCGAAAGGGAAAGCGGTGAGTAATGAATTACTGGTAGTACGAGATTTTCCAGAAGTTTTTCCCAAAGAGGTTAGAGAGTTGCCACCTGAGAGGGAAGTGGAGTTTGCGATCGAATTAATTCCTGGGACGAGTCCTGTGTCGATGGCGCCTTATCGCATGTCAGCATCCGAGTTGGCCAAATTAAAGAGTCAATTAGAAGAATTGCTTGAGAAGGAGTTCATCCGTTCTAGTGTTTCGCCGTGGGGTGAGCCAGTGTTGTTAGTAAAGAAGAAAGAAGGTTCGATGAGACTATGCGTGGATTATAGACAGCTGAACAAGGTTACTATCAAGAATCGATATCCATTACCGAGGATTGATGACTTGATGGATTAGCTGGTCGGAGCAAGCGTATTCAGTAAAATTGATCTGAGGTCTGGGTATCATCAGATTCGTGTGAAAGCAGACGATATTCAGAAAATTGCGTTTAGAACGAGGTATGGTCATTACGAGTATACCGTGATGCCATTTGGGGTTACTACTACGCCTGGTGTCTTTATGGAGTATATGAATAGGATCTTTCATCCTTATCTCGATAAGTTTGTTGTAGTATTTATAGATGATATTCTGATATATTCTAAAAGTAAGGAAGAGGATGCGGATCATCTTAGAATTATGTTGGAATTGTTGAAAGAAAAGAAGCTTTATGCGAAGTTGTCGAAGTGTGAATTCTGGTTGAGCGAAGTAAGTTTTCTTGGTCATGTGATTTCCAAGAATGGTATTACCGTAGATCCGACGAAGGTAGAAGCAGTAACTCAGTGGGAAGCTCCGAAGTCAGTTTCTGAAATTCGTAGTTTTCTTGGTCTTGCAGGTTACTACAGAAAGTTTATCGAAGGATTTTCGAGGTTAGCATTTCCATTAACTAAATTGACCAGGAAGGGACAAGCGTTTATTTGGGATTCGAAATGTCAAGAAGGATTCCAAGAGTTAAAGAAGAGGTTGACTAGCGCTCTTATCTTGATTTTACCGAATCTGGCAGAATCGTTTATGGTATATTGTGACGCATCACTAATGGGTTTAGGTGGTGTATTGATGCAGAATCAACAAGTGGCCGCTTATGTGTCGAGGCAACTCAAAGTGCATGAGAGGAATTATCCAACTCATGATTTGGAGTTAGCAGCTGTGGTTTTTGTGTTAAAGTTGTGGCGACATTATTTGTACGATTCGATATTCGAAGTTTTCAGTGATCATAAGAGTCTGAAGTATCTCTTTGATCAGAAGGAGCTTAATATGAGGCAGAGGAGGTGGCTAGAGTTCCTCAAAGATTATGATTTTGGTTTGAATTACCATCCTGGTAAGGTAAACGTGGTTGCTGAAGCGTTGAGTAGGAATTCCTTGCATATGTGTATGCTAATGGTGAAAGAACTGGATTTAATTGAACAATTTAGAGATTTGAGTTTGGTATGTGAAGGCACTCCTAACAGTGTTAAATTGGGTATGCTAAAGCTTACTAGCGGTATTCTTGAAGAGGTCAGAGAGGGTCAGAAAGCTGATGTTGAATTGATCGATAAGTTGACTATGATTAATCAAGGAAAAGGCGGTGAGTTCAGAATTGACGAGAATGGTATACTGAGGTTTGGTGATAGAGTCTGTGTTCCTGATGTTGCTAAACTCCGAAAGGATATTTTGGAAGAAGGACACCGCAGTGGACTGAGCATTCATCCTAGTACTACCAAGATGTATCATGACCTGAAAAAGTTGTTCTGGTGGCCTAGAATGAAGAAAGAAATTGCAGAGTTTGTTTATTCTTGTTTAACATGCCATAAGTAAAAAATTGAGCATCAGAAGCCATCTGGGTTTCTGCAGCCGTTGTTTATTCCTGAATGAAAGTGGGATAGCATATCAATGGATTTTGTTTCGGGTTTGCCGAGGACTATTAAGAATTGCGAGGCTATCTAGTTTGTTGTGGACAGCTTGACGAAGTCTGCACACTTCATACCGGTAAGAATGGATTATCCGAGGGAGAAGTTAGCTCAATTGTATATTGAGAAGATAGTTAGTCTGCATGGTATTCCTTCGAGTATCGTGTCTGACAGAGATCCGAGATTTACATCTAAGTTCTGGGAAGGTTTGCAGAAGGCTTTGGGCACTAAGTTGAGATTGAGTTCTTCTTATCATCCGCAGACAGATGGACAGACTGGGAGGACGATCCAATCATTAGAAGATTTGTTGCGTGCTTGTGTGTTAGAGAAAGGTGGTGCGTGTTAGAACAAGATTTGTTCTGATCAATATTCTTAGTTTTGATGATAACAAGGATATGAATTTTGTGTGAGATAATGTGGTACTCTAATACATTGCAAATTCCCTTTCAGGAAATATATAAAGAGTATGCACAAATCAGCGCTCAGAAGCTTTGTCTTAGAAGGTTCAGCATGCAACATCAGAACATGGTCTGGCAAGACATCAGAAGATGGTCAAGGCAGAATCAGAACATGGGTCTATGGAAGCATCAGAAGAACTTGAGATCAGAAGCAGAAGCACTAAAGTTCTCATGGTATCACGCTCAGAAGCACTTCAAGGTCAGAAGACAAGAAGATGTTATGCATCAAGCTGTTTGACTCTGATGATATTCAAATATTATATTCACAAACATCAGATCAGAAGAAAGTACAGGTGGCAGGCTACGCTGACTGACAAAAGGAACGTTGGAAGCTATTAAAGGCAACGTCAGTAGACACAGCGTGAACAAGGCTCGAGGTAGTTGACAAAACTGTGAAACATTAAATGCAAAGCTGTACGGAACACGCAAAGCATTAAATGCGCCCAACGGTCATCTTCTCAAGTGCCTATAAATATGAAGTTCTGATGAGAAGCAAGGTTGACGATTTTGAAAGAACCAATTCTGAAAAACTTGCTGAAACGCTGTTCAAACTCATAGCTCAGAAACTTCATCTTCATCAAAGCTCACTACATTGCTGTTGTAATATATTAGTGAGATTAAGCTTAAACGTTAAGAGAAATATCACTGTTGTGATTATAGCTTTTCAGAAGCATTTGTAATACTCTTAGAATTGATTACATTAATTTGTAAGTAACTAGAGTGATCAAGTGTTGATCAGGATACTCTAGGAAGTCTTAGCTTGTGTCTAAGCAGTTGTATTTAGAGTGATCACGTGGTGGTCAGGATACTCTAAGAAAGTCTTAGCTTGTGTCTAAGCATTTGTTCCTAGAGTGATCAGGTTGTTATCAGGATACTCTAGAAGACTTAGTCGTGGGCTAAGTGGAAAACCATTGTAATCTGTTGCGATTAGTGGATTAAATCCTCAGGTGAGGTAAATCACTCCGTGGGGGTGGACTGGAGTAGTTTAGTTAACAACGAACCAGGATAAAAATAATTGTGCAAATTGTTTTTATCTTTCAAGTTTTTAAACTACACTTATTCAAACCCCCCTTTCTAAGTGTTTTTCTTTCCTTCAATTGGCATCAGAGCGCCGGTTCTAAGGTGCAAGCACTTAACCGTGTTCAGAAAAGATTCAGGAAGAGAAAAACGCTTAAGTAAAAGATGGCTGGTGAATCTCAATCAAATCCAACTGCATCTACATCTGGCTCTGCTGAGCAATACAACGGTAACAATGGTTATACTAGACCACCAGTATTTGATGGTGAAAACTTTGAATACTGGAAAGATAAACTGGAAAGTTACTTTCTTGGTCTAGATGCTGATCTATGGGATCTTCTGTTGGATGGTTACAAACATCCTGTTAAAGCTACTGGTGTAAGGCTCACGAGAAGCGAAATGACTGATGATCAAAAGAAAGATTTCAAGAATCATCATAAATGTAGGACTGTTTTGCTGAATGCTATCTCTCATGCTGAGTATGAGAAGATATCTAACAGGGAAACTGCCCATGATATATATGAGTCATTGAAAATGACCCATGAGGGAAATGCTCAAGCCAAGGAGACTAAAGCTCTTGCTCTAATCCAGAAATATGAAGCCTTCAAGATGGAGGATGATGAAGACATTGAGAAGATGTTTTCAAGATTTCAAACTCTGACTGCTGGATTAAGAGTTCTGGACAAAGGCTACACCAAGGCTGATCATGTAAAGAAGATCATCAGAAGCTTACCCAGAAGATGGGGTCAAATGGTGACTGCATTCAAGATTGCCAAGAATCTGAATGAAGTTTCTTTGGAAGAGCTTATCAGTGCCTTGAGAAGCCATGAAATAGAGCTGGACGCAAACGAGCCTCAGAAGAAAGGTAAGTCTATTGCATTAAAATCTAATGTTAAAAAATGCACTAACGCTTTTCAGGCTAGAGAAGAAGATCCTGAAGAATCAGAATCTGAAGAAGAAGATGAACTGTCCATGATCTCCAGAAGGGTAAACCAACTCTGGAAGAGCAAGCAAAGGAAGTTCAGAGGCTTCAGAAGTTCAAAGAGATTTGAACGTGGAGAATCTTCTGGTGACAGAAGATCTGACAAGAAGAAGGTTGTCTGCTATGAGTGCAATGAGCCTGGACATTACAAGAACGAGTGTCCAAAACTTCAGAAGGAGAATCCCAAGAAGAAGTTTCAGAAGAAGAAAGGTCTTATGGCAACATGGGATGATTCTGAATCAGAATCAGAATCAGACTCTGAAGGAGAGCAGGCCAACTTCGCGCTGATGGCTACAGAAGATGATGGATCAGAATCTACATCAGAATCAGATTCTGAAGAGGTATTTTCTGAACTATCTAGAGAAGAGTTAGTTTCCAGTTTAACAGAACTTCTGGAACTCAAGGCTCATCTTAGTATCAAATACAAAAAGCTGAAAAAGCAGTTTGAATTTGAAACTAAGAAGCTGGAATTGGAAAATTCTGAACTGAAGGAAAAAGTTTTAAATCTATCCAAAGATAGTGGATCTCCTTCTGAAATAGAAAAATCCATTCCTAGCATGAATCATATTCTGAAAGAATATGACTCGAGCTTCAGAAAGTTCTTATCTAGAAGTATTGGCAGAAGTCATCTTGCTTCTATGATATATGGTGTTTCTGGAAACAGAAGATTTGGTTTTGGCTATGAGGGTGATACCTCACACAAATTTGAACCTATTGATGATCTGAAGATCACATACAAGCCATTGTATGATCAGTTCAAATATGGCCATGCACATGATATTAGGCTCACTTCACATGCACAGAAGTTTAACACTGTTCACACCAAGAAGCTTGTGACACATCCTAAGAAATATCATGCTGACAAACCTAAAGAATATCATGTTGTTCCTCCTGTCAAATATTTTGCTAAACCCAAGTTCAATCAGAACTTGAGGAGAACTAACAAGAAAGGACCCAAGAAATTATGGGTACCTAAGGAGAAGATAATTTCTGTTGCAGATATCCTTGGCGGCAAAGAGGACAGAAAGCAAAATGTCATGGTACCTGGACTCTGGGTGCTCGCGACACATGACGGGAAGAAGGTCTACATTCCAAGACCTGGTGCTTAAACCAGGTGGAGAAGTCAAGTTTGGAGGAGATCAGAAGGGCAAAATCATTGGCTCTGGAACCATTAGTCTTGGTAACTCTCCTTCCATAACTAATGTACTTCTTGTTAAAGGATTAACGCATAACTTATTGTCCATAAGTCAATTAAGTGACAATGGTTATGATATAATCTTCAATCAAAAGTCTTGCAAGGCTGTAAGTCAGAAGGATGGCTCAATCCTATTTACAGGCAAGAGGAAGAACAACATTTATAAGATTGATCTTTCTGATCTTGAGATGCAGAAGGTGACTTGTCTTATGTCTGTTTCTGAGGAGCAATGGGTCTGGAACAGAAGATTAGGTCATGCTAGTTTGAGAAAGATTTCTCAGATTAACAAACTAAATCTGGTCAGAGGTCTCCCAAATCTGAAATTCAAATCAGACGCTCTTTGTGAAGCATGTCAGAAGGGCAAGTTCTCCAGACCTGCATTCAAGTCTAAGAATGTTGTTTCTACCTCAAGGCCGTTAGAACTCTTGCACATTGATCTGTTTGGCCCAGTCAAAATAGCATCTGTCAGAGGGAAGAAATATGGATTAGTCATCGTTGATGATTATAGCCGCTGGACATGGGTAAAGTTCTTGAAACACAAGGATGAGTCTCATTCAGTGTTCTTTGAATTCTGCACTCAGATCCAATCTGAGAAGGAGTGCAAAATCATAAAGGTCAGAAGTGATCATGGTGGTGAATTTGAGAACAAACTCTTTGAGGAGTTCTTCAAAGAAAATGGTATTGCCCATGATTTCTCTTGTCCTAGAACTCCACAGCAAAATGGAGTTGTAGAGCGAAAGAATAGGACTCTACAAGAAATGGCCAGAACCATGATCAATGAAACCAATATGGCTAAGCATTTCTGGGCAGAAGCAATAAACACTGCGTGTTATATTCAGAATAGAATCTCTATAAGACCTATTCTAAATAAGACTCCTTATGAATTGTGGAAGAACAGAAAGCCCAACATTTCATATTTCCATCCTTTTGGATGTGTATGTTTTATTTTGAATACTAAAGATCATCTTGGTAAGTTTGATTCTAAAGCTCAAAAGTGTTTCCTTCTTGGATATTCTGAACGCTCTAAAGGCTACAGAGTATACAATACTGAAACATTGATTGTAGAAGAATCAATCAATATCAGGTTTGATGATAAGCTTGGTCTTGAAAAACCAAAGCAGTTTGAGAATTTTGCAGATTTTGATATTGATATATCAGAAGCAGTAGAACCAAGAAGCAAAGCTGCAGAGGCTGGCAGTCTCAGAAGCAATGAATCAGAAGATCAAGTTGCTGCATCTTTAGAGAATCTCAGGATTTCTGAAGAACCAACAATCAGAAGATCACCTAGACTTGCTTCAGCTCATTCAAAAGATGTGATCCTTGGGAAGAAAGATGATCCCATCAGAGCAAGGGCATTCCTTAAGAACAATGCAGAATGTCAATTAGGTCTTGTTTCTTTGATCGAGCCAACTTCTGTTGATCAAGCTCTAGAAGATCCAGACTGGATAATTGCCATGCAAGAAGAACTCAATCAGTTTACAAGGAATGATGTATGGGACTTGGTTCCTAGACCAAAAGGATTTAACATCATCGGCACTAAGTGGGTGTTCAGAAACAAGCTAAGCGAGAAGGGAGAAGTGGTAAGAAACAAAGCCAGACTGGTTGCTCAAGGTTATAGTCAGCAAGAAGGAATTGACTACACAGAAACCTTTGCACCAGTGGCCAGGTTAGAATCTATCCGTCTATTAATTTCTTTTGCCACTCAACATAACATCACTCTTTATCAGATGGATGTCAAGAGTGCCTTCTTAAATGGTTATATAGATGAAGAAGTTTATGTCCATCAACCTCCTGGTTTTGAAGACTCTATGTCTCCAAATCATGTTTTTAAATTAAAGAAATCATTATACGGATTGAAACAAGCTCCTAGAGCTTGGTATGAACGTTTGAGTTCTTTCCTTATGGAAAATGGTTTCACTAGAGGAAAAGTGGACACTACTCTCTTTTGTAAAACATTTAAAAAGGATATTTTAATTTGTCAAATATATGTTGATGATATTATCTTTGGAACATCTAATGCTACACTTGGAAAGGAGTTTGCTGAGTCTATGCAGGCTGAATTTGAAATGAGCATGATGGGAGAACTCAAGTATTTCCTTGGGATTCAAATCAACCAAACTTCTGATGGAACCTATGTTCATCAAACGAAGTATGTGAAAGAACTGCTGAAGAAGTTTAATCTTTCTGAAAGCAAAGAAGCCAAAACTCCTATGCATCCAACATGTGTCCTAGGTAAGGATGAGGTAAGTAAGAAGGTAGATCAGAAGTTGTACAGAGGTATGATTGGATCTCTTCTATACCTAACTGCTTCTAGACCCGACATTCTCTTTAGTGTTTGTTTGTGTGCTAGATTCCAATCAGATCCGAGAGAATCTCATTTAACTGCGGTTAAGAGAATTCTGAGGTATCTGAAAGGTACTACTAATGTTGGTTTGGTTTACAGAAGATCCAAAGAATACAACTTAGTAGGATTCTGTGATGCTGACTATGCTGGAGGTAGAATTGAAAGGAAAAATACTTCTGGAAGTTGTCAATTTCTTGGAAGTCATCTGATCTCATGGTACAGCAAGAAGCAAGCTACAATTGCCCTCTCAACAACAGAAGCAGAATATGTTGCTGCTGCTGGATGTAGCACACAAATGCTCTGGATGAGAAGTCAGCTAGAAGATTATCAGATATATGAGAGTAACATTCCTATTTTCTGTGATAATACTTCTGCTATATGTTTATCTAAGAATCCTATCTTACATTCAAAAGCTAAACATATTGAGATTAAACATCATTTCATAAGGGACTATGTTCAGAAGGGTGTTATATCTTTAAACTTTGTGGATACAGACCATCAATGGGCTGATATCTTTACAAAACCCCTTGCTGAAGATAGGTTTAAGTTCATTCTGAAGAATATCAGTATGGATTTATGCCCAGAATGAGAAGATGAGAAGATCTTATGTATGAGTATCTTCTGAAATGAGACTGGATTAGTCTTTTATAAGAAGTTCTGTTTGTAATCAATTAGAAGTAGTGATTCAGTTATTACTAACGTTTCATTGTCTAAGTTGATTCAGAATCTCTTTAAAAGTAAAACAGCTGTAACTGGCTATCCAGATGGTAAACACGTGTTCATTTTTTCTGGACAAACGTGCGTGCAGTTGAGGGGACGTCTACTTAGGTAACTGTGCTAATCACTTCTTTTGTCATTATTATCTCTCCTCACGTCATGTAACATTAAATGCCATTCATCATTTCTTTTATTGTCCTTTACGTTTTTATATCCGTCAAACGTTTCCCTTCCCTAGAACGTTTTCCTTCCCCACATTCCCTCTATTTATTTCTCCATTTCTTTGCATTCTTCAATCAATCTTTGTGCTCTCGCTTTCTTTCTCTCATTTTTCTATGAATATCTTTTGTGATAACCCTAGTTCATTCTTCATCGATCTAGCATTCATCATGAATCCTTCGCCCAGTTCTCTTCATCAAAACTTTAAACCTGTTGAAGAAACTAAGTCTCAAAAGTGGATGATCTATTTGAATAGAACGGATGGAAGGGTTAATCGGTTACAGGATGAGAAACATATCTCGGGATGGCATTCCAAGTCTTTTCTCATGTCAGATCTCTTCCTTGATGCTGTTATTAACCTTTGTCCAAAGGAAGAAGACTTTCTTAAGATATTGGATGAAGTTAGGTTCCCTAAGGACTTAACTTCTATGTTAAGGGAAAGCCCATCTGAGAATATGCTCTCTCCTGGTGAACTGTTCTGAGTTCCTCTTTTGTATTCATTTACTTCTTTCTCTGGGAGCTGCTCAGGCATGAAGAATTTCAAGCTTTCATGGCTGAACAAACTGAGAAGACCGCAGGGATTCATGATATGTTAGCTAAGATTGTCTAAGCTAGGGTTGTAGTTCGTTAGTCTTTGTAGTTTTCCTTCCTTGTTGCATCTGTTTTCTGCATACATCTTTTGTAATCCTGTTTGTTTAATCAATGAAAAGTTTATTTCTGTTTCTTTCCTTTGTCGTTTTCTACATCTGAATCTTTTATATTCTTTTTGATGTTATGACAAAAAGGGGGAGAAAATATATGATAAATGATCTGATTAATATTATCAGGTATCGGGTAAAAAGACCCCACATTTCTAATAGAACTTGCAAAGTTCTATGTTTTTAAGTTGTGTTGTTGCAGGAATCGAAGATTCAAGATCAACATTAGAAGCAACAAGATGAATCAAGCTCTTGGATTCTTGAAGCAAGCTGAGTGCTATGAAGCTTCAGAATCAGAAGCAAGAAGGAAGAATGTTCAGATATTCTGATGATAGAATATGATCTGATTCTGAATGTCTATTTGTTCTGATACATTTTATATGGATCTGATACATTCTATATGGCCTATATGGCTCTGATACATATTATGTGTTTTCTGAAACATATTTTATGTTCTGATTCATTCATGCTGACTTTTGTCGTTTAGTTTTGTTCTGTAACATTTCAGGATGTAGAGATGCTCTGATGAAGCTCTGGTACATTCAACAATGTTCTGATACAATCTAGCATGAAGTGAAGTAAGAAGAAATTCAAGCTCTGAAGTTGTCCCAATAGAAGCAAGAATCAGAAGCTGTGAATGTTCTGAAGCTGTCCGATGGAAGCAAAAGTCAGAAGCTGTGAATGTTCTGAAGATCAAAGAAATTCAAGTTCTGAAGCTGTCCGATGGAAGCAAAAGTCAGAAGCTGTGAATGTTCTGAAGATCTAAAGAAATTCAATGTTCTGAAGCTGTTCTATGGAAGCAGAAATCAGAAGTCATGAATGTTCTGAAGATCAAGCACTGTGAACGTCTCTACCGAAATAATCAGGGAAGTCTTTTATTATTAAAATTCTTCCAGTATTAATTTCAGGGGGAGATTATTCATCTCAGGGGGAGATTGTTAATCTCAGGGGGAGACATATTCACATGCTTATGCTATAGCTGTGTAATTGTCTTTAGCCGTCTGCTCTTTCTGATCGCAAATTCATATCATTTATATATGTTTTTGTCATCATCAAAAAGGGGGAGATTGTTAGAACAACATTTGTTCTGATCAATATTCTTAGTTTTGATGATAACAAGGATATGAATTTTGTGTGAGATAATGTGGTACTCTAATACATTGCAAATTCCCTTTCAGGAAATATATAAAGAGTATGCACAAATCAGCGCTCAGAAGCTTTGTCTCAGAAGGTTCAGCATGCAACATCAGAACATGGTCTGGCAAGACATCAGAAGATGGTCAAGGCAGAATCAGAACATGGGTCTATGGAAGCATCAGAAGAACTTGAGATCAGAAGCAGAAGCACTGAAGTTCTCATGGTATCACGCTCAGAAGCACTTCAAGGTCAGAAGACAAGAAGATGCTATGCACCAAGCTGTTTGACTCTGATGATATTCAAATATTATATTCACAAACATCAGATCAGAAGAAAGTACAGGTGGCAGGCTACGCTGACTGACAAAAGGAACGTTGGAAGCTATTAAAGGCAACGTCAGTAGACACAGCGTGAACAAGGCTCGAGGTAGTTGACAAAAGCGTGAAACATTAAATGCAAAGCTGTACGGAACACGCAAAGCATTAAATGCGCCCAACGGTCATCTTCTCAAGTGCCTATAAATATGAAGTTCTGATGAGAAGCAAGGTTGACGATTTTGAAAGAACCAATTCTAAAAAACTTGCTGAAACGCTGTTCAAACTCATAGCTCAGAAACTTCATCTTCATCAAAGCTCACTACATTGCTGTTGTAATATATTAGTGAGATTAAGCTTAAACGTTAAGAGAAATATCACTGTTGTGATTATAGCTTTTCAGAAGCATTTGTAATACTCTTAGAATTGATTACATTAATTTGTAAGTAACTAGAGTGATCAAGTGTTGATCAGGATACTCTAGGAAGTCTTAGCTTGTGTCTAAGCAGTTGTATTTAGAGTGATCACGTGGTGGTCAGGATACTCTAAGAAAGTCTTAGCTTGTGTCTAAGCATTTGTTCCTAGAGTGATCAGGTTGTGATCAGGATACTCTAGAAGACTTAGTCGTGGGCTAAGTGGAAAACCATTGTAATCTGTTGCGATTAGTGGATTAAATCCTCAGGTGAGGTAAATCACTCCGTGGGGGTGGACTGGAGTAGTTTAGTTAACAACGAACCAGGATAAAAATAACTGTGCAAATTGTTTTTATCTTTCAAGTTTTTAAACTACACTTATTCAAACCCCCCCTTTCTAAGTGTTTTTCTATCCTTCAGTGCGTGGGACAGTTATTTACCGTTGATTGAGTTTACCTACAACAATAGCTATCATTCGAGCATTGATATGGCTCAGTTTGAGGCTTTGTATGGTAGGAGATGTAGGACGCCGTTGTGTTGGTACGAATTTGGTGAGAGTGCTGTGATCGGGCTAGAAATTGTGCAACAAACTACGGAAAAGATTAAGATGATTCAGGAGAAAATGAAAGCTTCTCAGAGTCGTCAGAAGAGTTATCACGACATGAGAAGGAAGACACTTGAGTTTCAAGAGGGGGGTCATGTATTTATGAGGGTTACTACTATGACGGGCATTGGCCGAGCGTTGAAGTCAAAGAAGTTGGCACCCTGTTTCATTGGTCCGTTTCAGATTTTTGAGAAGGTAGGAGAAGTAGCCTATCGTATTGCTTTACCGCCGATGCTTACAAATTTTCACAATGTATTTCATGAAGGATAGAAAAACACTTAGAAAGGGGGGGTTTGAATAAGTGTAGTCTAAAAACTTGAACGATAAAAACAATATGCACAGTTATTTTTATCCTGGTTCGTTGTTAACTAAAATACTCCAGTCCACCCCCACAGAGTGATTTACCTCACCTGAGGATTAAATCCACTAATCGCAACAGATTACAATGGTTTTCCACTTAGTCCGCGACTAAGTCTTCTAGAGTATCCTGATCACAACCTGATCACTCCAGGAACAAATGCTTAGACACAAGCTAAGACTTTCTTAGAGTATCCTGACCACCACGTGATCACTCTAAATACAACTGCTTAGACACAAGCTAAGACTTCCTAGAGTATTCTGATCAACACTTGATCACTTTAGTTACTTACAAATTAATGTAATCAAATAAGAGTTTTACAATGCTTCTTAAAAGCTATAATCACAACAGTGATATTTCTCTTAACGTTTAAGCTTAATCTCACTAATATATTACAACAGCAATGTAGTGAGCTTTGATGAAGATGAAGTTTCTGAGCTTTGAATTTGAACAGCGTTTCAGCAAGTCTTTCAGAATAATTTCGTTCAGAATTGGTTCAGAGTTGTTAACCTTGCTTCTCATCAGAACTTCATATTTATAGGCGTTTGAGAAGATGACCGTTGGGCGCATTTAATGCTTTGCGTATTCCGTACAGCATTGCATTTAATGTTTCACGCTTTTGTCAACTACCTCGAGCCTTGTTCACGCTGTGTCTACTGACGTTGCCTTTAATAGCTTCCAACGTTCCTTTTGTCAGTCAGCGTAGCCTGCCACCTGTACTTTCTTCTGATCTGATGTTTGTGAATAAAATATTTGAATATCATCAGAGTCAAACAGCTTGGTGCATAGCATCTTCTTGTCTTCTGACCTTGAAGTGCTTCTGAGCGTGATACCATGAGAACTTCAGTGCTACTGCTTCTGATCTCAAGTTCTTCTGATGCTTCCATAGACCCATGTTCTGATTCTGCCTTGACCATCTTCTGATGTCTTGCCAGACCATGTTCTGATGTTGCATGCTGAACCTTCTGAGACAAAGCTTCTGAGCGCTGATTTGTGCATACTCTTTATATATTTCCTGAAATGGAAATTGCAATGTATTAGAGTACCACATTATCTCACACAAAATTCATATCCTTGTTATCATCAAAACTAAGAATATTGATCAGAACAAATCTTGTTCTAACATTTCATGTGTCTCAGTTGAGGAAATACATTGCGGATCCGTCCCATGTGATCCAAGTAGACGATGTACAGGTGATAGACAACTTGACGGTTGAGGCTTTACCTGTGAGGATTGAAGATTGAAAGCTGAAGAAATTACGTAGCAAAGAGATAACTTTGGTCAGAGTGGCTTGGGGAGGGCCGGCTGATGGAAATGTTACCTGGGAGCTGGAAAGCCAGATGAAAGACTCCTACCCGGAACTCTTTACTTAAGGTATGTTTTCGAGGACGAAAACTCTTTTAGTAGGGGAGAGTTGTAACACTCGTATATTTGAATTTTTAATTTAATTGGAAATTGAATTAATAATTAGACTTATTTTGGTTTTATGAAAATAAATTGGAAAAGAATGATTTATGGTATTGGGCCATGGGTGATGTTAGTAAGAAGGAGGTGTTAAGTTAGTAAAGCCCATTACTAATTTAATGTTATTTTCATAAAATAATAAGGGAATTGGAGAGAAGGGATAGAACGTGAAAAGACTAAAGAATTGGGAACTCAAGAACGTGAAAGAGGAGCCGTAGAGGGAGAGACCAATCAAGAACTTTTGAATAGGGTAAGGGGGGACTCTCCGATTAACTTCTCTTATCGTATCTTAAGTGATGATATTGATTAGGCGTATTAGTAAGATCAATTGGATTGTATGTTTAGGTTTTGGGGTTTTGGGAGATTTAGGTTGTTTTGTTGAATTGATGTGATTGATGAATTGATGAATGATTTTAGTGTTAGATGGCCTCTAAACTGTGTTATAATTGTAGTATGTTATGTTATTTGATGATGTTTTGGTGTGGGAACTGTTATGGTGCGATTGGATTGATATTGGGAGAGGAAGGATGTCAAAATCGCAGAAAAAATTATGTATCAGCGCAGCGTGCGTCGACCTGTAGGTTCCCAAAAGACCAGCATGAGTCGACTCATGGGTCGACCTGAGCAAACCCGAGGGGGGCAGAAAATTCTATGCGTCGACCTATGGAACTCGTGCGTCGACTCACAGCATACAAAATTTTTACAAATTTTCCGAAGGCCATAACTTTCAAACCGTATGTCCATTTTTAGTGTCGTTTCGAGCACGATGAATCTTATGAGATAACCTATGTGTTTAAATGATAGGATGAGGTGTAACTTCAATTATTTTGAAACATGATTTTATTTCTTGATGAATGACGTATTGTACATATATGTGATGAGATGTGTTAATACATGCTATGTTTGAAATAATAATCATGTGATGATTTATGAGTTGTATAATGATGATAATTGGATGATATTCGAATGATGCTAATATATATTTAAACATACTTGATGATGATGATGATGATGATGGTATAAGTATGTTATATATGTTGCATTCATTCATAATCATTTGTTGAGGGCTGAATCTTGATGATGTGGGGATTCAGTGAAGGGCATAGTTCCCATTGTGTGGAATTTGTGCTGGCAGGGCCGTATCTTGAAGATGTTGGATCGTTCGGTGGGTTATTCCCATTGATGATGTTTGGTACCACATGCATAGTGTGAGTTTATTCATATGCATGATTTTCATAACATGATTGAATGTGTTTCAGTGTTATGAAGTGATGATGTGTTAGTTGTGTATTTGTTGAATTGTCTGAATATAATACAATTGGGTGATTAATATAACTATGATGTGTTATTATTTATGATGCAATAATATTTTTTATTTGCGATGAGACTCACCCTTACATGTTGTCATTTTCAGATTGAGGATAACAGCTTTTACGACTTGGTGAGGATTAGCTCATGAGTCAGTGCGTTTAGTTTAGCGTCAGGTGTCATGCTTTGATATTGTAACACTGGGGAACGCGTTGTTTGAGTTTATGTTTATGACTCTATTGTTTTATTTTGATGTTTTGAGGGATATAGTTTCTAAAGATGTTGAACTATTCCGTATGACTGATTTTTTGCTGTGTTAACATGAGCAATTATGAATTGTGTTGAATTTCTTCAGTGAATGCATGACATAGACGTATGATGTTTGTTTAAATTTGAATTATGGCACCCTTGTTCTCATGTACTATGAATAATTTATTTAAACTGCCGCGGGGTTTAGAAGGGTGTTACATTATGCCAGTGGGACATTATTTGGTTTAGAAGGAGTTCATTCTATTCACTGACCATCAAGCTTTGAAGTTTCTTCATAGTCATAGGGTGATAAACAAGATGCATGCTCGGTGGGTGAGTTTTCTGCAAAAATTTCCTTTTATTATTCAACATAAGTCGGGGGCTCTTAACAAGTTAGCGGATGCATTGAGTAGGGGGCTTCCTTGCTAATAATCTTAGCACGCAAGATAATAGGTTTTGAGTGCCTAAAAGAGTTATATGAGAGTGATGTCGAGTTCAAGGAGTTATAGGCCAAGTGTAGTGGAAAGCCTCCTTGTGCAAATTTTCATACTCGAGATGGTTATCTTTTTAAAGAGGATCAACTATGCATTATTTTCTCCTCTTTTAGAGAGAAACTAATTTGAGACATGCATGGTGGTGGTCTTAGCAATCATCTCGGCATAGACAAGACAATTTCTAGCTTGGACGAGAGATATTATTGGCCATACTTGAGGAGGGACACCGGTACTATAGTCAATAGGTGTTATACTTGTCAGGTTTTTAAGGGTCATTATCAAAATATTGGTCTTTATATGCCTTTACCTATTCTTGTAGATATTCGGAAAGATTTAGCCATGGAATTTGTGTTGGACTTGCCTCGTACACAACGAGGTGTAGATTATGTGTTCGTTGTAGTAGACAGATTCTCTAAGATGACCACTTAATTTCTTGTAAGAAGATGATTGAGTAAGAACAAGAATGGTTCTGCATCTGGCCTTAGGTTTTGATGATAACTTTACATGTTATCATAAGGAACAATTATACACTAAAGGTTTTCTTTCTAACGTGTGAATTTTACCTTACAGGTTCTAACTCTAGTAAGAAGGCGCGTGATGTCATCAATGTCATCAGGTTCTGAATGCAACACTTTGGAAGAATACTAGTGTTGTGAGTGGAAGTTATGATTATGGAATTCTACTTATGCAACAGTTTCAAGGAACGTTAGTACAAGAGCTTATGATCACGACTTTATAAAGGAAACTTTGGAGGCCTTCAAAAGCTGAAGATGCTGAAGACGATGTTTTTTTAAACGAGTTCTAAAGATCTAAAGAAATCGCTTCTGAAGATCCAGTGCTGAAGACTCTGAAGACAAAGGTTCTACTAAACAAGCTCTAAGACTCAAAGACTTAGGTTTCAAGATTCAAGTTCGATCATCTATAACATGCTTCAATCAACATACATTCAGAATCCTCTGAAGACTTCGAAAGATCAAGTATGGATTGTGTCTGACGGTGAGCATAAAATTACTAATGTAAATTGTGGCCTCTACTCTTATAAGGTGGCGTAAGGATAGTCCAACCTGTACTTGCTATCTAAGATTCCCACCATGATCGTTGGGGACTTTACAGTTGTACTTTGCATTTCCTATTCTACCTTCCAATGAATATATCCTTCTCTATAAAGGAAACCATTGGAAGAATTTGAAATCAACGAATCAGTTCTACAAAACTACACCAAAGCACTGCACATACTCTGTTAGAGAAATCTTTGTACAATTTTGTATTTTAAGGAAGGAGCTTTTGTTCGTATCTTTCCTGTCAACACTTTTGTTTTGTTGTACTTAAACATTGCGTAATTAGCTTATTGGAAGCATCTTGTAATACACATTTATAATCAACTTGGTTGATTGTTTCCTTGGGGGACTAGGTACTAGTTAGAAGCCCTGAGAAGACTGTGGTTGCGGTTATAGTGGTTTCACGATAAGGATCAGCTGAACTTGTTGGGATTGTCAGCAAGGTTGATCGAAAGCTTATTGTGGTTGTTTCCTTAAGAAGGCAAGGTGCTAGTTAGGATTCTCAAGAAGGCATTGGTTGTGGTCAACATGGTTGTCTATAATCAGTTTGGCTATAGTGGATTAAGTCCTTATTAAGAAGGAAAAATCACTTTGGCGGGTGGACTGGAGTAACTTCATTGACAATGAACCAGGATAAAAATAAGGGTTAAATACGTTTTTAGTCCCTATAAATATGTGACCCTGCATTTTTAGTCCCTATAAAATTTTTCTTTAATGAATAGTCCTTATAAAATTATTATGCACCTAGTTTCAGTCCTTACTGTCAAACCAATGTGTATTTTAGAATGATTATTTTGCAAACATGTTCATAATGTTTTAAAAAGTTCCTGAAAAAAAAGAAACTCAAAATTTAATTTCTAAGTTGAGATTTTTATTACTTTTATCATTATTTTTTGAAATTTGAAAAATTCATATTTAATTTTTCTCGTTTTAAAAAATTCTAAAACTTGGTAAATAAATATTTTACAGTATTCTAAACATATATAAAAAAAATTATTCAAAAATTTAAAAATTAAAGAGTAATTAAACAGTTTTTAAAATTTTAGAAAATAGCAGGGACTGAAATTGCATGCATAAAAATTTTAGAAGGACCATTTATTGAAGAAAAATTTTATAGGGACTAAAAATGCAGGGTCGCATATTTATAGGGACTAAAAACCTATTTAACCCAAAAAATAATTATGTTCATATATTTTTATTCACTTGTTAACCTTATTTTTGAGTTGTGAAAAAGATTATATTTGGTGCAACCCACCCCCCTTTCTTGTGTTTCTCACACCTTGACGTTGATGCGTCCAAAATAGTCAAACTGTTTTCAGGGAGTTTTTACATCTTCACGGGGTTCCTAAGTCAATTACTTCATTCAGGGATACCAAATTTCCCAGTCATTTCTGGATTACTCTTTGAAGATTGTTTGGAACCGCGTTGAACAAGAGTTCTACAACTCATCCTCAAACAGATGGACAAATTGAGATATTAAAAAAATTTCCGACGCGCGATTTCTTCTTCAATACGCACAACCAGTCTTCATACATCAGTCTCTTATACCTATGAAGAAATAGAACCCGAGTTCTCTTCTTAATAAATATTTTCATATGCTTGATACTCATGAATGTCAGCATCATTAAAGGTATCTGATATATTCATGATATTCGGGAGAGCTACCACAAAAGTATTATCATTGATCTTTCGGGTCACTTTGAAAGAGACATATTGGCGTGGCTGCAGCTTGTTGTAAGTACCAACCGGGAACCTCTCTTTATGCAGAAACATAATCACATTGTCTCCTACATTGAAAACTTTGACTCTCATACGTTTTCCAGCAACAACTTCTGCCTAGTAGCCTCTAACTTAGCCTCAAAAACTTCTTTAACGATCACCATTTCCTCGACCATATTCTCAACAACCGTACTAATTCTAGGCGCCTTAGGCAACTTAACCAAAAAACCACATGCTTAATAACAAATGTATAGACTAGGAAGAATGGTGATTTCCCTGTAGTCGAGTGCATGATGTTGTTGTAAGCAAATTTGACCCGGGGAAAAACTAAATCCCACTGTTTCGGCTTGTCACCACAAACACTCCAAATCATATTTCCCAAACATCTATTGTTAAAAGTCCATGGAGTTGATTATCTATCCCTTAACAATCACATAGTCAGTATGCCAACGTTGAATAGGGTTTGTTTGAGGGGGGTGCGAAAAGGTCAACATTGATATATCTCAGTTTTTCTTTGCCCGAGATATACATCTCAACCACCTGTGACCAAAGGGATAGTTGTTATCATCTAACTTGATGTCAATTAGTGCCATCGTATGGTCAGAACTAATTTGTGATGGGACTAAACTTCACAAGATTAAGAATGAAGGGTGTCACTGCATGTTTGGATTAAGGCCTGGCGACTGATACCATGTCAAACTGATATGGTATGTTTTATAGTGTGTATGTGTGAGCGCGCGTGCGTGTGTTGGATGGACATCTCAGGTCAATATAAGTTATAATTTTTTTTTTACCTCTATTAAATGGATGCATGATCTTAGACTCGACGAAGTAAAGTAATAGGCATCAAGTAGTAGTAGGCATCATACATAGTTAATTGTCAAATATTTCATATTTCAATGCTATTATTTCGAAATGTAAAATATAATTAGTTATCAAAACTCTTATGTTGAGTACTTGAGTTTGTTAGGAAACGAAATAATAATGTTGCTCATACTCTTGTAGGGTGTCTGATCCTTAACTCATTTCAATATTTTTATTCATATTTCAACATGTATTCAACTTATTACCATGAATGAAATGCTCTAAGTTTGGTACCGTAAAAGAAATTATGTTTAGTTTAAGTGTTTTTTAAGTTTGGTACCATCTTGTAATAGATCTAAACACCATTCTTTAATATTACAAACTCTAACCACCTTAAAAAAAAAACACACTTTAAAACCGTGATTTTAACATCGTCAAAACATACTCTTAAAAAAACAATTATAGTGTGACAACAATAAAATTATGTGTCGAAATATAGAGTTGAAGTTTACGCATTACAAAAGCATGAGTAAAATAAAACATGATTATCATCTATATATTGAGATGTTTAATAGGATACTCGCAAAACATCTTCATCTAACAAAAAAAATCCAAAAAGCATAAAAACCACAACACATAAATATTTATTAGTTGTATAATATCAAATATGTAAAAATTGACTTGACTAGTCTATATACTTGAATTCATTCTCAAGGTTGAGTTTAATATGTTTATCTTAATTTTTTCCTAAAATTCAACCTTGCTTTGTCATATTCCATTTTATATTATATTTCTTTATTTATTTATTCTTTTAATAAAGTATTTTATTGATAATAGAATGATAAGAACTTGTTCTGATATAACAAAAGAAGTATTATTCTCTGACACTAAAAGAAAATTACTCCCTTTCATATATTCAAATTTATTTTTTCCTTATATCTATAACAATATAAAAAAAAAAAAGTGTATAACCTATTTTACTTTCAATTATATTCCTGTAGCTTTTTTAATAACACACAACCATGTGACAAAAGTTTTTTTCCATTTTAAAAAATTATGGTAATTCCTCGTAATATAAACATATGCTTCTAAAAGAAAAGAACATTAATGTTTCACATTAAAAACACCAAAAGTATACCAAAACAGGACGAAGAGAAATATACCATATAAATTTAGTTGGGCACGATGTCTATTCATTTTGATTTTTAATTTCTTTTATTTACTTAACTTTTGTCTGATCACATTCTTTTTATCTATCCTTAATTTAATTTTAATATTTTTATTAAATTCTATAAATATATAAATGAAAATAATGTGTTAATCTTTTTTTTTTACATTCTAATTTTTAACTAAATAAAAATTTATAAAAAGGACTACGAAGATTATTAAAATTATTATATTTTATTTAAATTTTTTAAAATTATTATTGAAGTATCATATATTAGTTGTTTCATTAGTTATTGGAGGTCAAATATTGTCTTTTTTTTATTTTTCAAAAATAAAAAAACTGAAAAAATCATATGATTTCTGTCAGTCAATATTGTCTGATTTTAGTTTTTATTTTCATGTGTGTCTTTGATTGTATAATAAAAAAGATGAATGTGTAATAATGATATCATGGTCCATTAAAGAAATTAAACCAGTAACATGATAATTCGAGTATGAAGCTCTAAAATAAATTAGAATATTTAGAAGAATGGAAACAGTGACTCTCAATTTCACACCTTCTCTTTTATTTTTTATGCATCTATTTATACTATGTCTTTGAAAGAATTAAGTATCATTTTAAATAAAATTGGTTTAGTTTGATAGAAATATGAATTAATGTTTAGTCTCGTAATTTTAATTTTAAAAAATGGATTAAAAAATAACATAATTTTGTTAATTTATTCAAATAAATCATAACTGTTGATTAAAAATAAATGAGTTAATTTTTTACAATTTTTTTTAAAAACAAATAGAATTTAGAAAGAATTATATTTGAGCTTGAAATTTGAATCGATCTAATTACTGGTTGTTAGTAAAAAAATTGGCTTAATTGCAATTTTGGTCTCTCTATTATCTATTTTTTTGAGTTTTGGTCCCCCTATTTTAAAATCCGGAATTTTAGTCCCTTTATTTTAGTTTTTTGAGGATTTTGGTCCCCTTGCAAATCCGAAGGCAATTTTTAATGAAATGGAACTCACATTGATGACATATTCAACATAAATATTAATTAAAATTAGTTTTTTTGAACATTTCAATGCTGAACTGACACTGACACATCATCAATTTGAGCTTCATTTTATTTAAAATTGTCTTCGAATTTACAGGGGACCAAAATCCTCAAAAAAACTAAAATATAGGGACTAAAATTCCGGATTTTAAAATAGGGGGACCAAAACTCAAAAAAATAGATAATAGGGGACTAAAATTGCAACTAAGCCAAAAAAAATTTTAAAATATAATTAATTCTAGATTTGAGCTTGATTTCTTATCGACTGACTTACCATTCTAAACCAAATTAAACCTATTTTAATAGCCAAATTCATTTTTAATAGCCAAATTCATTTTAACCTGAATTCAGAATAGATATTTGAACTGTATGAAAATTGGGTCACTTTATTTTGCCTATGGTTAATTGGTTATGTTAATATCACATCTCCTTTAATAAAGTAGCATTCTCAACTTTTTGAAAATTAATAAAATATCAATATGTTAAAGGGAAAAGCTAACATGTGCCCTAAGAGCATAAGTTAATGAGATAATTATAGAAATATTTTCTTGAAACGCGTGCATTTAATGTATCGAAACTTTAAATATAATTTTATTGCATTTAATTACTTGTAACTTTTTCTAATTATAGTATCCTTAACATGTGTCCTTAGGGCACATGTTAGCATGACCAATATGTTAATATAGGAAGAGCATTGCTTTGAAATCCTTCTTATCGATTCGTTATAATCAGTCCCTTGAACATCTTATATATCGTTGACAAGATCTTGTAGACTTGTTTGCACTATTTCTATCCCATCTCAAAACTTAAAGGTCATTTTCATTTCATTATCTTAATTACTGCTTTCAAGAATTGAAGCTTCCCAGTTATAAATTTGTCACGTTGACTACACATACAAGTTGAATAAACACTAAATCTGAACACTCTTTTAAAACTATATTAAAGCATGCATAAAATTGAAAGAAAAAAATTGAATATAAAAATGATGTGTATTGCACATTTGTTAATGATCACGTGATGACCACTAGTTGGACTTGTGATTACTAACCAATTAAAAAACAATATAAGCAATTTAGTTAGTTAACAATACAAAAATTGCGACGTGCGCGTATACGTCGCAGGGGAGTACGTAACAATTAAGTTGTGATATGATTTTCACGTCACTGATTAGTGAAATAGAAATCACGTCGCAACATCATGCACAAATCCTAATCACTTTTTTTTGTTAAAGCAGTCAAGACACAAAAAAGGCAGACAAACCACAAAAAACGGAGACAGTTTGTGACGTGAAAGGCATGCCACAAGTTTGCGACGTGGACCCATGTCACTCATCAACAAATATTTTTTTCTCACTTCTAATTTTCATTTAGAATGTTGCGACGTGGTACACATGTCACAAATTAGTGACATGTATATCACGTCACTAAACTTATTTTTTTTTTAAATAACTAATTATTATTAATAAAAGGTTTTATTATTATTTCTTTTTCAATATTAATAAAAAATATAATATACTACTAAATAAAATATCCTACACAATTAAAATTAAAATATAATAATAAACAAATTAAAATAAAAATAAAATTAATCCTAAGGGTCTTCTGGGTCGGGAAAATCGTCAAGATTAATATCATCATCATTCTCTCCATCCATCGATGCACCGCTAACTCCTACGTTTCCACCAAACGTTTGACTATTGCTTCTTCGTTGGAATTGCATAAATAACCACATTTTCCCCTCCATTTCTGCTTGCCTATTTGTCATTGCCTCTATTTGTCGTTGTTGCTCCTCCATTTGGGCTTTAGCGCCATCTCACGTTGTGCTAACTCGCGTCTCGCCTCAGTTAGCGCCAATTGTCTTATTGTTTCCATCATTTACGGTGTCAATTGTGTTGGACGTGACGATCCTTCTCCATCTCTAACTCTTTGAAATAAAGTTCTATCTTCACTACTCAAACTACCCGTCAAATTTCCACCACCAAAAAAGCATCCATTAGGCCTTTTTCCACCAACGAATTCATTCCAAATATAAAAATTCACATCTGGATGAAGCGACTCTGACTCTTTAGGAGTATATTGGGGATTATTGACCAAAAATTGTACAAGCAATGTTTGATAATCCTCCCACACATAAAATAAAAATATTAAGTATATAACTTAAATTAAAATATATTAAATAATAAAATGAAAATTAGTTGCCACATGATTTTCATGCCACAACATCTCAATTGCCACATGAAAATCACGTCACAAAGTTGCCATTAAATATATAAAAAAATTACGAATGATGAAAATTGAATAACTTACCAAAGCTTTTCGTGTACGCTCGTCAACAAAATCATCCGATTTTTTTGTTCGAGTTTCTTTAACCAGCTCGACCATGAGTGGTTGTCTCCCCAACCTCATAGCCTAAATAATAAAATTAACTTTAATTAAAAACATATAATTAATCAAAACATAACTTTAAAAAGTGGTAATAATTACCATGCGTCGAGAATGTTCGTAAGTACTTATACTTCCAACTGCATTAAGGTGACCCCCTTTTTCATATGCCCTCTTTTTTTTTTTTTTTGCATTTTCAAATATAGCCTTAAATTCATCTGAATCCCAATAGACAAGAAGTTTCTCAAGAACTTCTTTGTCCATCCAATCGGGATGGCTACCATCATGTTCCCAACGCTTTCTAACACGCCGTAACACGTCAGAAACTCTTTTTAATGTTCTGCTGTAATAATTTTTTTTAACAAGTCTCTCACTCACTTGATCCCACGTACACTTTTCCTGGTGACATTAAAATAAACAGTTAGAAAACTATAATAAAAAGATTTAAATAAACAATGACTTAAAAAATAAATTAATTATACCTTAAAACAATTAAACCAAGCATCTTTATTTGGAATTTCTCCAAAACTCGTCCAGACTTCTTTATACATTTGCTGAATCACATAGTATACACACTTGACAGCAGTCCGACTCGTCCCAAAACTAAACAACAATAATTTGAATTAGCATGCATTAAATATAAATTTATATTAAAAAAGGAAATGTCAACTGAATTAAAAATTTATATATAAGATACTTACGAATTTCCAGCAGGCCAAATATAAATATATATCATCAATGATATGAATCTCACTTGGATCATCCTCCCCCTGAAGATTGTCGCCATCCAACTGAATATCGTCTTCATCCGGCGCAGTATCATCCCCATCCGGCTCCACATGATCATCCTCACATGCAGGTATATGTGTGGTAGGTGAGGTGTGCGACCCCCCAGTCTGTTGAAAGGATGGGGATACCTGTGTCGGCCGTGGGGGTGTGGAATCCCTCAGTTTGCTGGAAGGATAAGGTCACATGTGTGGGATATGAAGTGCGAGATCCCCAAGTTTGCTGGAAGCCTGGGGGCACCTGTGTGGGATGTGGAGTGCGGGATCTCCTAGTCTGCTGGAAGCCTGGGGGCACCTGTGTCGGACGTGGGGTGTGTGATCCCCTAGTCTGCAGGAAGGATAAGGGCATCTGTGTGGGTTTAAGTGCCCACGTGATAAACCCATCAACTCCTTCTAGGAATTTGGGTTTAAGTGCACGTCTTCCTGGTTCCAATCTATCGTACATCCAACTACGATAGTACAGATAATATTCCATACTGCACATTTGTACAAACATACGATTTTATATGAGTAAAATTTTAACTATTTAATCTATGCTCAAATAATACATTATATACTAATACATTATATGCTATAAATAATAAAATATTTTTTAAATACAAATAATACATATTATAATATTATGTGTTTGTTTTAAATACATATTTAATAAAATATTTTTAATACATAACTATTATTTTCTAATTAAAACAAACATATAATAAAAATTGAAGATATAATACATGCTATGTATTCTATTTTTTTTAATTCTGTTTTATTTTAATATAATAAAAAAGACATATAATATTTAATATATGCTCAACTAATACATTATATACTAATAAATTTTTTAACTAGTCTAAATTTAACTAATCTACATTATTAGTCTACATTATATACAAATAATTATATGTTACAAATAATACATATAATATTAATATTATAATATTATGTGTTTGTTTTAAATTTTTTTAACTAGTCTAAATTTAATTAATCTACTTTATTAGTCTACATTATATACAAATAATTATATGCTACAAGTAATAAAATATTTTTTAAATATAAATATTACAAATAATACATATAATATTAATATAATAATATTATGTGTTTGTTTCCAAATGTGATGCCAAAGCTTCTTGCAGGGTGGGATAGAAAGGCCAGGAGATTTTGAAGCTTTAACCTGCATACAAAGGTGATAAGCAGATCTTACAGAAAATTCACCACTTTTTCAAAGTGCCATATCATTTTATCCCGCAATGGACCTCTAGACAGAGGGATACTAACAATCTGACATGTTTCATCGTGATCAAAGGCTTGGAAGATTAAGTCTCTTTTCCATGATTTCAAGTCTTCATCAATGAGGTCTGATACCCTGCAATCTTAAGCCAGAATTCTTCGCTGGGATTTGACTTGGAAACCGGAATTTGATGGCAGCCACCTGTCCTCAAAAACTTTGACATGATGCCCATCACCTATTATCCACCTCGATCCATTTTGAACAAGATCCTGCACGCTTAAGATACTTCTCCAAGCAAAACATGGAGCATATCCACTGCAACTTTTATCTACTGAGGTCCTTGGGAAATATCTTCCTTTCAAAACCCTACCAACTAGAGAGTTCTCACAATCCATCAACCTCTAGTACTGCTTCCCTAGGAGACTCTTTTTAAATTCACTGATGCCGCGAAAGCCCAAACCACCACTTCTTTTTGACCTTGACATTTTTTCCCAACTCATCCAATGAACTTTCCTCTCCCCATTTTTGGACCCCCACCAAAACATTGCCAACATCGCTTCAATCTCATTGCAAATAGCTTCTGGCATTTTGTAGCAGCTCATCACATATGTTAGAATCGCCTGGGCTACTTCTTTTATTAGGACTTCTTTCCCAGCTCTATACAATAATTGTTCCTTCCATCCCTTGATTTTCTTCCACACTCTCTCGATGACAAATGAAAAAACCTCCTTCTTTGATCTTCCAAAGATCACAGGCAAGCCAAAATATCTAGTGTGGTTAGCAACAGTCTTTACTCCCATCCTTGCACGGATCATAGCTCTATCCTCTTATGCACATTTTGGCTGAAAGATACCTCTGACTTGTCGAGATTGACCACTTGACCTGATGAGAGTTGGTAAGATTTGAGAGTTGTCATAATTTTGTCCGTTTCTTGACATGTAGCTCTAGAGAACAAAAGGCTTTCATCTGCAAAAATGAGATGTGTGATCACTGGTTCCTGTCTCGCAACTTGAATACCGTGAATCCTCTTCTCCAAAGCTTCCTTCTTAAGAAAACTTGAAAGAACATCGACACAAATAATAAATAAATACAGAGAGAATGGGTCTCCTTGACGGAGACCCCTCTTAGGAGTGAATCCCCTACTTGGCTGACCGTTGATAAGGATTTTATAAGACACCGTCGAAATACATCTCTTGATCAAGTTAACGAAGTTGGCTGGAAAACCCAACGAAGAGGACCTCCACCACAAATGGCCACTCCAACCTATCATAGGCCTTTGACATATCTAGCTTTAAAGCCAGCACTCCCCTATTTCCTTTCTTCTTCTTTAACCAATGAAAGCACTCCATGGACACCAAGGCATTATCAGTAATTAACCTGTCACTTACAAAGCCACTCTGTTCCCCATCCACTATTTCCGATAGAATCTTCTTAATGCAGTTTGCAATCGTCTTCGAGACCATCTTCATCACCACATTGCACAAACTAATGGGCCTAAAGTCCTTCTGAGTAGCAGGGTTTTTGCACTTGGGAATGAGAGCTATATGAGTGCTATTAATATCACCAGGATCCATGTTGTTATTGAGAATGTCCAACACCAAATGGCTTACCTTTTGACCAACTATGTGCCAATACTTCTGAAATAATAGCGCGGGTAGACCATCCAGACCAGGCGCTTTGAGGGAACTCATCTGGAAAAGAGCTTCCTTGTCTTCACTGGTAGTAAAGCTTTCTTCACACCACCTAAAGTGTTCTTCATAATTAACCAACAGCCTTTCCACATTTTCTTCACCTCTCCACCAAAAGGCAGAATCATCTTTAAGTTTCTAAATTCCATTTGTTTTCCTTTGTTGCTCAGCTTTCTTGTGGAAGAATTTTGAATTTCTATCACCATGCTGTAACCAAACGACCCTAATTTTTTGTCTCCAGATGATTTCTTCAACTTGCAATAGGCTATTCCTTTGGGCTTCAAGGGCTTTATAAGAAGCAATTGCCTCCTCACTAGCATCCCAATTGTTTTCCTTCTGCATAAATGATTCAAACTGTCTCAGCTCTTGTCTCACCGCACTACTCTGTATTCTTTGAAATGTTCTTCTAAACCTTATAATCCATCAATTTTTGAAAAGCCATTCCCTGGGAGACTATTCCAAACCTTACGCACCGTAGACTCACATTTTTTGTCTCTGCTCTAGGTCTCTTCAGATCTAAACAAGTGTTGCCCTCTTTTGTTACTACTGCCCAAATCTGCCTCCAAGTCAATCCTTAACACTGCGTGATCAGATCCAAACCTTGGCAAGTGAATGACTTTTGTTGGTGAGAATCTATTTAGGAAAATTTGAGAAGTTATAGCCCTATCCAGACTATATTGAATGTTATCCTTCCCCTTTCTTCCATTAGTCCATGTAAAGGGGTGCCCCTAAAATCCTAAATCTGTTAAACCACATAAATCTAGGACTTGTCTTCCCAAAGAGAACTGAGAAGACGACCTATTGTTTCCTCCCACTTTCTCTTGTTCATAGATAATGTCATTTGAGTCACCAAAGCAAAAAACTCTATCCCCTCCCCTACTAACCAAGTCTTGAATAAGCTCCCAAGTATATCTCTTGTTAAAATCCTCTAGGTGGCCATAAACACCATTAAAAAACCAGTCTTGTTTATCAACCTCGTCCACAATAGTCCCTCCAATGTGATTCTCAGAATAAGAAAGGATTTTCATTTGAATGTTTTCCTTCCAAAAGAGAATCAAACCTCCAACTCTTTCCCTCCCCATACCTCTACAATCCACACTTAAACAAAACTTGTAACCACTTTTGAACTTAACACTTTGCACCTCCTCCTTCTTTAAACGAGCCTCCATGATAAACATAATGTCAAGATTTTCCAAGAGAGTGAGCCTTAGAAACACTCGATCTGCACGGGGACTCCCCAACCCTCTGCAGTTCCGACTCAAGAATTTCATTGGGCTAGGCGGTGTTGGACTTCCAACACCACCTCTGGTTTTGTTGTAGCTGTTTCATGTTGAACTTCTGGTCCTTTCATCCTTTTTTCAATAGCTCTGTGCCTGTCAACAGTCCCATAAATTATCATCACATCTATCAGATTCATTTTCCCAGTCTCCATCTCCACCTTCTTCGTTAAAATCTGGTTTCCTTTTTTAACTCCTTGTCTACGTGTCCATTTCTTTTTCTTTGTTGTGCCTTCCTTTGGATCTTTACCTGAAGCATGTCCTACATTTGAGACGTCAACTGCTCCAAAGGACTCTGCCATTGCTTCTATCTTCAGAACATTTCTCTTTGGTGGACCTTCTTGTATCTTGGGAGCCTACACTTTATCACCTACAATCAATGATGGACTTTTATTATTCTGATTAACCTCTCCCACATCTCCTTCCTTTTCCTTTCCTTTCTCCTCATACCGGCTCTGGCCTGATAATAAATTAAACAAGCTTTTGCTACAAGAACTTGAGTTGAACTCCTTTTTCTTCTGCTGTTCCTGAATCCTCAGCAAGGGAGAAGCCCGCAGCCACGCTCCGTACGATAGATCTTGCTCTTCTAGGTTTTCAAAGCCTTCATCGCTAAGATCTTCAACTTCCTCACAGTCTTTCATCTGATATCTAATTCTGCCACATACAAAGCAGAAAGTAGGCAATCTTTCGTACTTGAAGTGAATTTTTAAGTTCTTCTCTTTAAAACGAACCACTGTCCCCTTTTGAGCGGTTTCTTGAGATCCATCTTCACCTTTAGGCACAAGAATCGTCCGTTCATATGAGCCTATTTTTGGTCCGTTTCTTCATATTCACCCAAGATGCCTCCTAGTTTCTTAGCCACTGCTTCCGATCTGAGCATTAGAGGAAGCTCATAAACTCTAACCCAGAAAGTGCCAAAGTGCATATTAAGTTCTGCTTGTTGTTTTTCTCCAGACGCTCTAGCCAGCACCAAGAGACTCATATCAAAGCTCCAAGGCCCATTCCTCATAACCCCTTCTAGATCCCGTTTGGTAGCAAATCGAAATAGAAAAAGGTTCTTGCTCAGTTCCTAGACTTCAACTGGATTTTTTAGTTTCCAAGCTCCTATCATCGTGTTTGTAAATGCACGAGTGTTGAAAGGATTGTCAGTCCATAGCCTAGCCGCTAAAGTCCTTTGAAAACCTCATCTTCACACGCCTCTTCCACCTCCGCCGTGATACCTTCTTCTTCTTGCCTTGATAACTCAAAATCCTTCCATTTCTCCATCCCTCTAAACAACTTCAAAACTCAGAAGAAGACAAACAAGCAAACGAGAGGTAAAAACAAAAAAAAGCTTCTCGTGGTTAAGAGAAGGGAAAACCAAAACAAGTTTGGGGAAACAACCAGAGAAAACTGGGAAAAATCACCGTAACGGCGCTCTAAACCCTAAAAAAAGTAAAAGAGGAAAGGAACACGATAAGTTATAACACAAGTAACGCATTAAAATATTTTAGACTTGAATTACAATTCTACACTCTCATCCTTCGTTAAACATTTTAATACATTTAATTCAATTAAATTTTTAATTGTATTTATTTTTAATCCACAATATTGTTAACATCGTATTATGAACTTTGAAACATTGCAAGATAAAATAAAGAGTGATGCTATTCATAGCGAAAAAAATGTATCGTGAATGTTTCACGAACGCATATAAGCCATTAGATTAATATATTAAAATACACGGAGCAGCTGAGGATGGAGGGATGCTGTAACAATAATTTTTTGTGTTGTAGTTTAGAATTTATTATAATACACGCAACAGTTGGGAAATGGAGGGATTTGGAAACGGTTACCTTTTATGCTATCGTGATGAATCATTTCGCAAGAATTAGCATTTTCATATATATATATATATATATATATATATATATATATATATATATATATATATATATATATATATATATATATATATATATATATATATTGAATTTCTTAGAGTTCAAAATTTTGACAAATTTTAAAATTGATAAAATAATTTTAAAAATTAATTTGTATACTTAAAACTCATAAAATAAACAATAAAATGTTTAAAGTTATTTATCATTGATATCCTATGTTACAAAGAAATAAAGGAAATTTGATTTATTAGATGGTTGTTTGAATTTTTATTCTAACATTAAATAGAGTCTTAAAGTTAATTATTAAAATATAATAGTATATTTTTAACTCTCAATTAAACATTGTGCAATTCAAACATCTTATATCTTAAGAAATAAAAATGTATACTTTAATATAAAAGAGGAGAAAAATGTAATTTAATTTTTTTCTTATAATAGGAAAATGCAATTTACTCTTAGTTGCAAACTTATCGATGAGTCTCTTACCAATAAGACTCATTATGAAGAGCCTCAAAACTCTTGACTCAAAAAAAAAAATTAAATATGTTCTCTTCTGCCAAATGGTTGCTAGATATTACCCATCTCTTCATAAAAGATTTGTATGTTATTCTTACATTTTGTATACTAAGATTTTGTAATAAATAGTAAAGTTCAAGAAATAAAATCCAAATAAAAGCATCGGTAAAATTATCTGTCCAGATTCAAGTGCTGCAATGAAATAAATTGGACAGAAAGTGAAGTAATCTAAACATCATTATTTAAAATGAAATATTGTTGCCTTTTATAATAAATAAGACAAAAATTGTATACTACAAAGAATCAGAAGCCCTATGATATGATTGCACAAAATTAAGTTAACATGTTTCTGTTTTGGCCATATAACACCTAGAATTGAAGGATATGCTTAAAAATTTATAGGAAGATTTCTAAGAAAAGCCAAGGTATGGGGAGTAGTAGACTTGCCAAACAAAGAACACCAACGAGGAAGCTTTTCGAGAATTCGTTCAGCTATCGGTGTTAATCTGTTCACATCAGTCCTAAGTTTCAAGAGAAAACCATTATCTGTGCTTTGTGTTGAACCTGATCTCCAGTAAAGAGTCAGATCAAACAATCTTGGTGCATTCTTTCCTCCGGAAAACTGAATAATGTGCCAACCATCGACACCGATCTTTTTGTCTACTGGTATCAATTCTTCAGAATTCACTGTATCTGTGGTTCAATGAATGACAATGCATCAGACTTGAAAATAGCATAGATAGTAACGTTAGCAACTAAAAAGAACGTCCGTTCTAATCAATACATGAATCCATTTTAATAATAGTATCTATCAGATAATTAAGACCTTGCACATATTGACAAACACAAACTACAAATATTATTACTGAGTAATAGTACCTGTAAGCTTGAAATCTTCTATTTCTTCGGTATTGATCGCAAGAACCCACCGAATAGAATCCTTTGTGTTGATTGAAACTTGTGTAATTCTTCCATTTTCCTTAGCATCATTTTCGACATGTATTGTAGGAATATCAGCCTCACTCCAACCACTTGTAATGTCATTATATGTCCGACAACCATATTTAACCGAGAAAGTAACAAAATCAACAGGTTTATCTTTACCGCATTCAAAACTTTCATTAATCAGTTCTACCTCCTTATTCAAATTTCCAGGAGTGGTAGAAAATAAAGATACATATGATACAGGAGTATGTCTTTCATCAAGTTTTCCAGTTGCATCCACAACATGTACGACCTGAAAGGACGCCATAGTAATTTATTTTATTATACATGTCCATGTTAGATAATTGTTGAAATTCGGATAAAAAAAGATAATTGTTGAAATTATATGATTTTCGTTAGGAGGAAAGAAGAAACTTACATTCACAGCTCTGGCAGTGTCTTCAGAAAATGGGGGAACAACACCAGAAAACACAACTGCAAGAGATAAACTAAACAGCACCAAAGTAGCTATGTTGATAGTCCTTTTCGCACCTAGAAATCAAGTTACAAATTGTTCATAGGCTCATAAAGTGACAACATGAAATACTAAATATCATATGCATTGAAAATTGAAAGTATATGTCGCCATCGATTCTCTTTCACCCTCACCTCTTTCTCTCCCATCCCACCAAAAAGAAAAAAACAAAATAGGCACACCCCATTTCTAAATTTTATGAAGTTCAAACAACATGTTTGACATGAGAACTTCTATGAAAATTTTAACAAAAATGAAGCAAATTACATCTCATTGTCAAGATAATAAGATTTTAAATTTTCAATGTTACTTGTAAAGGAGTTATAAAGTAAACAAACCTGAAAGATGGACATATGAAAGAAGATACACCAAGGTCAAAGACAAGAGAGCAGCAATATATACAGAAATCACAACATTTCCTAGCCACTCAGGAGTACTGCCAGGATTCCTGCACAGCAAAAGAAATGTGAATTAGATGCCGACAATACTTAAAAATTAGTTGAGTGAAGAAATGGACGCGAATGCAATTGAATCAAGGTGGTGATGACAGTGGAAGCAGAGTTAAGATAGAAAAGATGGCGATGGTTATAATAATAGTATGGTAATAAGGACAACCTAACAAGAAGCATGGATAAGATATGACATAGGGCACAAGTACTATCACACCAATAAGGGGTTACAACACATTTGTAATACAACTAAAAATAGTATGAAACTAATATCAAAATACAAATTTTAAACTATAAAAGTTGGCATGAGTTGTAGTAAACTTGATAAAAGGTTGAGCATTTCCAGATTTTACCTATCGAGTCGAACCATACCCCCTATGATTGTAGCACCAAGCCGAATAAAAATTCCAGCAGAAATTAGAATTGGTGTGGCTAACCCTAGAACTAGGGTTGCTAGTTTGAGTGGCTTCGGAAACCTGGTTGGGGCTAGCGTTGCTTCAAAAAATCCATCTGGAAATTTCAACTAAAGTTTAGTAGCAGGTAATAAAAGTAGTTCTAACAAGGACAAAGATGAGGCAGTGATAGTTACATGCAAATGCCGGAGAAACTAACCAAACAAGAGCCACGTATGAAGACCCAATTTTAAAATAGTTCCCCAAAATGAGAAGGATAAGCCACTGAAAGGATCCAGCTTTATAGAGCCATCTTTCAGCCTCAAGCTTGACCAGTTCAGCCTGAATAATGGGGGGAAACTGCCGTCTCTTAGAATGCACATTCAGAAGAAATTTTCGAAATAGAAGATAACCCAAATGTTGACCAGTCAGTGCTCCCAAAATAGCTGGTGCACCAAATAACCCAACCACCAACCACGGGCTAGAAACATATGGCACTGGTGATGAAGATATCAAAGGTAGAAGAAAGGCAACAGGAACAGAGAAACCTAAGGAAAACAGCCACATGAGGAGAACACCCAAACATGACAAGGCCAATGAAACTGTAGCTGGCATACCACCCATAAACAATGATGTAACCCATATTAAAAGTGATTGCATTATCACTGAATTGTGAAGCAAATTAGCAAACTTTTGACGGTATACAACCATATATGTTCCCTGAAAAGATCAGACAGTTACCACGTGTTAGATGATATGAAAGTGGAATAGCAAGCTATAACCACACTATCAGATGGAAAACTAATACATGGCATGCATAATAAACCACAGAAATGGCATATGGTCGGCATAACCGAGAATTACCAAAATGTCAAAATATATGGCTTTGTTGTTGCTCATATCTTCCTTTGACTCTGTTGAGCTGTCTTCTGGAAAATGAGAAGATGCACCAACATGAAGCAGAAAAGCAAGCATATTCTCCCCAAGATGTTGAAGAGACCCTTTCTTTAAAAGCTCTAATTTGTCATTCTGCATTAAGAAAAAGGTAACATTTTATTGCAGTCATTAGATATGAAAATATGTTGATAAATTTTTTCTTTCTTCAAAGACAACTTTTCACTACTACCTTGTCATTCAACATTGCAATTTGCAATCAATAATTCAATAGTTAATGCATTGTTGTCTACGGTATGATTGTCAGTCCTAAATACACCTGGCTAATAATTCACACTAAATTGAACCATCTCAGTACCCATTATTTGTAATAACTTAATCAACAAGACACAATATACATTCACCTATCAATGCATTACTTCTTCTTATCCTTTTCCTCTTTACCTAGTAAAAAGTTAGGGTTGCTATATTTACCCAACGACTTACTTCAGCATTGGACTTAGTTTCTGCAATCTTAGTAATGTATAATCTTAACTTGATGGCCCACTGGCCCAGTAACTTCTCTAGAAGATCCTGATAAATTAAACTAAACTTAAGGGCAACGACAACTACACAGAATTACTTCAAACCCAGTTCAACCACAGTATATATCTATTATTGCATGGAGAGCTCTCGAGTTTTCTAGCAAAATCTTTTCTACCAACACCCTAAGAATTCCGTGATGTGTAATAGAATACAGAAGAAAAAGAAAACCTAAATATTTCATACGATAGTAAGGAGAGAAGGAAACCTTGGTATGATATACAGCAGTATTATCTACATACGCAAAATCAAGCCCAGAGAGGCCAGCAACCTCTTTGTACACTTGGAAATCTGTTGCAGATTTTATGACCCCCGAAGTAAAAAGATCCTGCGGCATAAATCTTGGTTAGTTTGAGTGTAGGTTCAAAAAATTTGCTATAGAGCAAAAGAGTGAAGGAAACCTGCAAACCTGTGAAACAGTTTGACCAGATGGGTATTTTGCTACTGAAGCAAAGCTTTCAATAGCCCCTGGATGAGGACCAGCCTACTAGATGCAAGTGGAACAAAGTTATTGTCAGAATTTAACAGATTTCACAACTCTCGAAATGATAAGTTTTGGAAGTCAAATAACTAAAAACAATTTGATTTCAAGTCTCACTGAATGAAGATTGATCAATAATTTTCAAGGTTAAACACACATTTTCGCCTCCTTTTGGAAGGCAAGGCAATCAAGAATGAAAGTAAGACATGATTGACCTTGACTGCCATTAACAACTAGATGTATTATCAATGAAGGGGCAAAAAATTTATTGGTAAAATCAAGCAAAAATGACTAGAGGTTGGATAAACTACAGTGTACACACCTGAAAAATACTAGACTTCCCTCCGATTCCCATGGCCTCTAGATCAATAGCCATACGAACAGTTTTACTCCAAGGGTGCTGCATTAAGAAAATGGTAAGATAAGAATTTTTACATGATATTTGTGTTTCACATACTGGTAAGAAAATCACTCTAACATTTAGAACAACTGGATTATCAATAAAATAATAATTTAGAACAGCTTGAGAGAACTTCTCACACTAATAGATAGTGAAGAATTAACAGATTTTATGCATCATTATGCTTTATTTTGTGCTTCCCACACTAATGTTATATGAATGAGTGATGTATATAATTAACATGTCAAGAACTCGAAGTTTCTTTTCAAGAAATAAAAATACTATTAAAGTGTTGAGAATTGCTACTTGGGTATTTTGATTTTCCCAATAACGAACAATCAACAAAGGAATAAAAAAAATACATTTGTGAGGAGAAGAAATCCTCCGGATTAAAAGACTTGTTTTAAAATTCTCATTGCCATGTGCATTTTTAAAACGTGTTAAAGAAAAGGACTTATTCCTTAAACTTTCATAATTTAGATATAGTCCATAAAGTTATAATCAGTAGAATGATTCATGTCTTTCAAACGGCTGAAAAGCAAATATGAAACCTACAAAACGATACATTACCAAGTAACTCCATACCTGGGTTATGAAGCTATGAGCACCATTAAGACCCTCCTCCTCACCAGTATTAAATAAGAATATAACACCTTTCTTCAATCCATGAGCCCATTGAGAAATTCCACGAGCAAGTTCAAGCATAACACCTACACATGAACTGCAATCTCCAGCCCCTTCACTGTTGAATTAATGTAATATGTTTAACAACAAAAATAACTCAGTGCTTTTAACTAATCAGAAATTGAATGCCACTCTGTTTAGAACAACCAATGTGCGGACATTTCACACAAACAAACACAAGATTATATATGCACGTATATTATTCGTGTGAAATGCATCCCAGAAATTTATAAACATCACATCAGAAACAAAGACAAAAAGTGACTGTCTAAAGCAGAAAGATGAGAGCAAATAGATGAAGAAAACATACGTTGAAAAAACTGTATCAATGTGAGATGAGACAAGGATGGTTTCTTCTCTTGCATCAGATAGATATTTAGGCAAGATTCTTAATACGACATGGTCCAGATCTGAATAAACAAGTGATCTCCCCGCGAATAAGCCACTTACTTGACGATTTGCACCAGATTCTACATGAAAAAAATCCACTTCAACATCCACCTCCCAATGCGCTGTTTTTTTAATACTTTCGCATGCTGTCAAAACATACTGCAGTTGGAAGCAGATTAAGATAGTACATATTAACAGACAATGGACTAAGAAACAACTACAAGTTATTTTCCTATTTATACACATAATACATATAATATGAGCCTAGAGCTACACATCTAGATTGTCAATATCCTTGATTATGGTTCATACATATAATAAACTAACATCGTGAGCTCAAAATTTCTACATAAAGGATTTTTACTTCAAGAAAAACAAACAAGGCAGTGGAAAATGAATCTGATTCACAGATTTCCTTTTATTTATTTCCTTTGAGAAATACACCCACACATTGCGGGCATCTTACTCATATTTCTAGAGAACCAAGGGATCAGTTAAAAGCCAAAACATCTATAACATTTAATAAATTCATCAACCTTGCCTTCATACGTAATGTACAATAAGATCCTACAGGAACTTGTCATACTCAACATGAAAAACAGCTTAGTATCATAAAGAAAGCAACAAAACTACCAAAAGTAAAAATTGACAAAGTAGAGAATCCAACCTGCACGGCTTGATGCAGAGCTTCAGAACCAACGGGGTGAGGGCCAACCTCAGTCAAAGCCTTAACATGGCCAAATGCTTCAATCTCAGAGAAACCCCTCTTTCCAGCCTGTTCTACGGTAAGAGGCAGAGGCATATTCTGAAACTGGTACTGATAAATAGCTGAACACGAATAAGCAATGACAAAGAACAAGGCCAGCCATGCAATTGAAGACCTCCTTGAGCTTCCAACACGAACATTGGCTCGAATTCCAGCATCATTACTAGACTTTTTTTCACTCGCATCACCACTGTTCGACCCTCTCGATGCTACTGGCGCGGCTTCGCGCCTCTTCCGCATTGTAAGTGAATTATAACCAGTCAATTACCTTCTCAAGAGAGTGAAATACAATCTCCAAATCAACAATGTCTTTCTTATAATGCAACAGCTACACACAAGGAAAATTAAGATGCCAAATATTAATTAATCGAAGAATTAATCAGAAAAGAAAAAAAAATCTTAGATGGGTTATACAGATCAACAACCCAAACTGCACAAAAATAAACAAGTTTTGACTTTTAACAAACACCCAGAGTGCAACGTTGACTTTAACATGAATAGAATTACCCATAAAGAATTAAAGGAACACATGATTGGCCAACAACGAATAAGAAAAACAGAGTTGCATGATTGTCAGCGTAAAGCTAATTGAGAGATACTGTAAATCAAGAAAAAAGTTACTACTATGGATGAAAGAGAGAACCTGTGATTGTGGCTTCGGAGATTACAAGAATCTCTGTGTGTGTTAGTGAGTAGTGAATTTGGAACAATGATTTGAAATTTTTATGATTTAATTTAATCACACGTGTGTGCTTGGTTATTTGACGAGGAATTGCAGATTTGGTCCCAAGAAAAGACAAGAGATAGCGGATAAATCCTAATTGAATTGATAAAATTGGTAGGGGGAATTGATACGGAATATTTAGCCTTAATAACTTTGTTTCTAAAACTAAAACTATGCTCTAATTAGTTCACTTTTCAAAGTACATTATTCTGGACTTTTTAGGTAACAATGCTGACGCAAATGATTCTGCGGTTACATTATATACGCTTTAATTTGTATTTTAGTAACAGATTATTTTCACTATAGCTCCTTTTCTTTTTTTGGGATATAGTCACTAGGGGTGGGAATTTTTTGGGGTATAGTCACTAGGGTGAGAATACGTCAGGTCGGCTTACAGGGGTCTATAGTCTAGCTTACTTAAGGTCAGATTATCTCAGACCTATTTGATATAAAGGTCAGATTTAGACTTTTTTTAAAAACATATTTAATAAAATAGGTCAGGTCTAAACTATTAAAAAAAAGCCTATAAAATCTTGTAGGTTAGCCCATATTTTTATTTATATTAAAATTAGTATATATATATATATATATATATATATATATATATATATATATATATATATATATATATATATATATATATTAGAAAAAGTGTTAAATAGATTGATTATATATGCATATATATTAGAAAAAAATGTTAAATAGGTTGGTCTAAATGTTCATATATATGCTACTTATAAGGCTTCTTAAGTAATATGAATTAATTGAAAACATTAATAAAAAAAGAGGCTTTTAAATAGGCTTTCAGGTCAGGCCAGACTTTTAAAAAGGACTGACCAGGCTGAAAAAACGAGCCTATAGTAGGCCATAGGCCAGGCTCAGGCCTTGTAAGTTTATCGTAGGTCAGGCCCAGGCCTTATAAAGCCTAATCTAGCCTATCCTATTCCCACCCCTAACAGTCACTAATAGCTCTAGGGGTGTTCAAAACCAAATCGGTCCAATAGAAAGTTGCAAAACCGAACCAAATCAAACTGAAACTGCAAAAAATCGCATTTGGTTCAGATGTGTTTGGGTCATTTTTTAATAAACCGCGCGGTTCGGTTCAGTTTGGTTTGCAGTTTGTATTTTACAAACCGAACCAAACCGCATTATGTTACAGCCCTCCAAACTTCAATTACTTTATATCAAACCCAAACTCAAACCTATAATGCCTTAGCCTACGATTACGAATGATTTATCTTCCTCACACTTAAGATTTCAGTTTAAGTCTTTTCAAATATCTTCTAGCGGTATTGCACCTTTTTCTCATCTTCTTTTCCAAATACATATCACATATTCTTTTCTAATCTTTTTATCTCTTAAGTTCTTTTTTTTCATCTTATTATTTTCATTCTACTGTTCTCTCTTTTAATTATGTTTCTAATGTTCCTCTTCTTATCTAATCGCATCTCTTCTACTCTTTCTTTTTCATCTTTTCTAATATTTCATCTCATTTTTTTTATTTCATTCTAATGTTTTTTATATTATTTTATGTTACTATTTTATGTTTTTTATTCCACTTTTATCTAATATTATTTTTGTATATTAAATGGAAAGTTGTTATCCAAATATGATAAATTTTGTTGTTACTTATAAAGCATAAATGACTAAATACAAAGTTACGTTGTCATTAATGTGTGTATGTATGACTCAATAAATTTTTGTAAACAAAAACCGAAGCAATCCAAACCGCATTTGTTTGATTTGGTTTGATTCAGTTTTATTTCTAAAAGTCAACCGAACCAAATTGAACCGCACACTTTTTTTCTCTTGTGATTCGGATAATTTTTTACGTCAAAACCACTCAAACTGTACCGCAAACACTCCTAAATAGGTCCTTTGTCCTTAGGTAAAATTCAATGGTACATTTAATAATATATTTTTTCCTATGTTATAGTGTGATAGACCGCAAGTGTTCGGTTATCTCAGTGTAGTTTAAAGTTTAAACGAAATTAAGTTGATTTGAAATATTTTGATTGATTAAGAATTTTATAAAAGAAAATAACTTTAGAATTGTGATTCTATATATGATTTACTCGAGTAAATCTTAGTTTTTATTCTGTTATAAGAATTCTAATTTTGCAAAAATAAAATAGATAAATATAATCATATGATTGTGTCATTGACTAATTTAGTTAATCTATTTGTTCGAGATTCTTTTAAAAAAACTACCTTTAAAAAATTTTCTTGATTAAAACAGAGATATTTCATATCTTAGTTTAACCGTCTAATTTTTTAGCTTGGATTTTCAGTGTATCGACTAATACAAAGTGAAATACAAAAGTGCATGTTTGTTCTTTCAATTACAAGAAAAATAAAAATGGAGAAAATTTCTAAAAATATAGTGTAGAAAATATAAAGTAGACCCTAGACTGATGTTTACATGTGTTTTTATACCCTTAAATCCATTATGATCTTGGCTTATCAATGTTAATAAGTGAAAAGTAATTTGTAATAAACAAAAAAGTAGAAAAGTCAAAAATAAACATCCGAAAAGCGAAATTCCAAGAGCCATTACAATCATAATGCACATTGTGGATTGACCGTGATGATCAATGCATCGTGTTAAAATTGCATTTTTTTGAAAGCCGAAAAACATGGAATCATCACTCTTGTAATGCCCATTAGAGGGTGACCGTAATTCCCTCTGTCTATTGCCAAAATCTCTTTTTTTACTCAAATTTTTGACATCTTCAATCATCTTTCTGGTTTACCTCTTCTTTCATTTGAACATGACGTTGATTCTTCAATCCTCTTCAAACTTATGAATATAATGAAAATGAGAAAATGGAAGTAAAACAAAAACAAAACGGAACAAAAGTAGATAATACAAGATAGATTTAGTCAGCTAAAAATAATTTTAAAAACATTATTTATCATAGTGTTTGGGCTAGGGACCATTTCATTAGGCTTAGAAAAAAAATAGTCCTAGAGGAGGTTGCCCGAACAAGGGATGGAAGTGTTGGGCTAGCGCCTTAAAGTATCGTTGAGCGCCCGAAGTGGTGATAGTCGCCTGAAGCATCACTACAACAAATAACATTTTTTATGACGAAACTTTCATCTCCAACATGCCAAAAAACGAGAGGATATGTCCTGGGAACGCAATGTTTTATTTTGTTAATAAGATAAACAACATGTTACGTTGGTGTTATAAAAAACCGAGGTAACAGAGCTATAAGTTAGCGCCTTTTTTATCCATAAAAAATAATAAACTTTTTACCTCGATTTTCTTGAGAGCCGGGCTAATATAGCTATTAGAAATCTCACTTCGAATCCCCGTTGCCGCATTTAAAACTTTTTCCATTTGCCATTTTTTTTTGTTGATTAGTAATGCTCAAAAACTTTGTTATCAATAAACAAGAATAGGCAATAATAGAAAAAAGAAATATTTTATTGATAATAATAAAAAAATAACACAACAAAGAAAACTACTCAACAAATTCAAACTTCTCAGTCCATTTAACTTCAACATTACCCCTAACTATCCCTAACTTATAGAAAATTTCAGAGAGAACTCTTCCATAAGGTATGAGGAAAGTCATTTCTTTCCGAGAAGTATTTATCATTTCCTTTAAGAAGTTGAAAATGGTAAGAGGAAGATTAACTCGGATGTTGTAGGTGAGGAATAACATGAGATGTTTGCCATACTAAGTAAGTGTTTCCAGGCCTTTCTCTCTTGGGCGGAGATTTGCCACTAGAAGTTGAGACCAAAATTTTGCAATTGGAAGTACAGAAGAATGACTATATAGACATTGTTGAATTTATAGTGTTCAATGCAACTACCCGTCTCTTGACAGTTGATTGTCATAACAATCAATGATGGAGTACTGAAGAAATGAGAGCCATTGACATAGGACTGGATGACTTTATCATGACCAGCTGACACAACAGAGGCATTCATCAAGAACTCTTTAACGAGATTAGTGTATATGGGACCATGAAGAATGTGAAAGTAATCATTCAACCTTTGTTTGTTAATAACTTTCCTTAGTTCAAAACTATCGAAATCATTGAAATCTACATATTTTTCATTGATAACGAACAACAAGTTTGCATTCATTTTTAAAACAATAAGACTTTGAAACAATAAAACAAGACACGGGAGGTTGTAATAAGACATTAAAAATAGGAAAAGACTTTGAAACAATGTTTGAAGACATAACGAGACATTTAAATAGCTCAAAGAGTTGTCATGACATCCTGTTTGATATCTTTGCAAAACATTTTGAATGAGCTCCATTTTTCCACACACCACAGAACAACAACCTCAGGAAAGGAGTAACAAGTCCTGAAGTCATATGGTGTACACGAGGAAGAAGATAACCAACACTCCCCCTCAATATGGAAACCAAGTCTTGTCACTGATGGAAGTATCCAATTTTCCCTACTGATGGATAACTCTTCCAGAGGACATAAGCGACCCATTAAGTGGCATAAGAGACCCCTTAAGAAGCATAAGAGGAAACTTAATCAGCAGCCACCAGTCGGCCTATGCAACTCAGAACACAGGACATAATTGTGTTCATAACTCAAATCACAAGACACAAAACAAACAAGACTCTTGCTTAAATATATCATTTGACATTTTTATAACCCCAGAAGTTCTTACAGAAGGATGAAAGCATACACACAACACAACCCCTGACCATATCTCTCCCCTATTTTGCCAAAAATTGACAAAGGACTTCATCACATACCAAAACCCAGACAGTACCCACCCATATCCGAACAAATTTCATAGGCAAAAATAGGAAACAATAACGATATGCAATGAGAAAAGAGAAGGGACAACCTCTTTAAATAGTTTGGCAGTTACTTAGGAAATAACGGTCCTAGAGAGTAACGATGGTCTTGGTCAAGGAAACACATTATTTGAGAGAGTTTTGATCAATGTGCATGCAGAGACACGTTTTACACACTTCTGATGTGTTCTTGAATGCACCGTCCATGGTATTCCCTTGCTAGTATTGAGGGACACAAGTCTTGAACAATGTCCTGACATCTTTTCAAATATTGTCTGCCTACTTCTTGTATTCTCAATACTTATTTAGTCAAGTAGTGGATGGTTTGAGAAGCTATCACATGACCTGACGTAAACCATTATGCCTTCCACTGGTAATTGTTCTTAATATACCCAGAATCAGTAACATAGCCTACAGAGATAAGATATCATATGTGACATCTTCCATGTTCCAAGTTGAACTTTTTACAGTCACTCCACAAACAGAAGAGAAAATAAATTCTCTTATGCTTAATGTTGATCCTCTAAGTGCACATAAGATTTTATCAATATACGTCCTCCCAAGATCACCACAAACCTTGGTAGTCTTTATGTCAAGATATGTTGTTTGACATCATGATAAGATAAATCATCTCCACACACTTGATCAACACATAAGACCTCAAGAACAGTAATATTTAGGCAATAATTCATGAGACTTAACTTCCCCGGTTTTGGACAAACAATGCTTCTACTGATGATGAACTTTAGAACACCAGTATAAATCTTATGAAGTAGATTTTACACATTCCTTAGACAAATACTCAGCTCCCGTCAAAATATTTGTAATAAGTCATATGCATCCGTTCATTATGGGAACATTTTCTCAAGTTCCTATCTTCATAGCTTCTATTAGATTCTCACAAATGGTAGAGCTCAAAACCTGACAGTCTCCTTCAGTACACCATTCGTACCAGTGATATCTTCATCATGACCGGTATTCACATCACTATGCCAGATTAGGATAGGGACTCGTCTTCATACTCCACTATAAATTCCAGACCATCTTTTTTATCTAAAGAAGCAAACCAATTGAACTTATGTTCCAACATCAGTTCAGACATTAGTCTCACATACATGGATTCACCTATTTACCATGGCTTTGGAGACACCACCCATAGTTATCCAAACACTTCTCTTCAGAAGACCACAACAGTTGATCAACCTCCACGATCATACCATAAGGATATGTTATAAGCTGGATATTACATACCTCAAGAAGTAGCATAATTCCCATCCCTATTGTACTGAATTAAGAACCCTTCCTTATGCACTTGAAGAGGAGATTCCCTATAGCAGCCAGGGTATTGATTGATCATAACACCACAAAAAGACTATCCAATATGAGTCTTCTTTTCCCAGAGACTTCAAGACACAAGGATATTTGAATCCTTTCTTAAGAGACATGATCCTTCAGTCCTTAAATAGGATTATAAGCTTCATCTTGTTCAAAACATACTCTTAAAATGTTCATCCTAGGTGGTTTGGATGGAACCACGCAAAGAACCAATCAACCTCTTAGGTTGTTATATTTCCATAGCACACAACTCCTTTGATTATTTCTTTCACTATACCAGAACAAGAGTTCCATGATCTCACCAGCTTGGTTAGAGTATCAAGTTTGAGTAATCAACCTCCGTCCTGTTTGAGAGAAACACCATTCAACCATATTTAGAAAAATAAATTCTCAATACAATGATGTCAAGACATTATATCTAACATCTCAAGAATCTCCCACTCCAGATTTGGTATTCTTCACCATCAACTGCTATGAGCTCCTTGTGAGCACACATTCTCTATAACATGTGATTATTGTACACACAAAGCTCTCTAAACAGAGTACGTTCCATGGCCACAGACAAGATTCCATAAATCTGGCTTCTTTGATCAAAATGATCCAGATGTTAGAGGGAATGTCCTTGACATATGAACTTTACCTTCATATTCAAAAATCTGGCTGAAGAAAAATTCTCTTAAACTCTGAAGCAAAGCCTCTGCACTCCAAATTTTCTTGGATCAGAAATAAACTGGACCAAAAAGTAATCAAATAGGTTGATCATCATTCAACCAAAACATGTATCCAAGACATGATTTCTGGATATAATATTTTAGATACATATCCTAGAAGCCTCCTCTTCCAAATTAGGAGTAGGTTCCAAACCTATGAGATTGTCACACATTCGTTTAGCACCTAAAGCTTCTGCTATTCAATAGGGATTTGCACAACTGATATGATGTCTCAAAACCTAGTAGAACACCAGTTCTTTTCTCCTTAGTCACACACTAGGAGTATCCATGCAGTTTTTAATGATCATCATTGATCCAGTTCTTTTCAGATTCTCATAAATCTGATTATTAAGATCCTTCATAAGTGAACTTGGTATAACCTCACTTTTACTTTCTATTTGAAGTTATCTTCCACAATTAGAAGTGCATCAGAGCATGTACGACATGTGTGATAGTGGAGTCTGTACACATCAGCATTGAGAGGTACACCCTATCAGATAAATGTTACAACATTATATATGATATCCTTGCAAGATTCAACAATCTTCGAATCTCCTACTTAGAACCAAAGGCTTCTTTCCCTTAGATAGAATACAGGGACCAGTCTTCCAATCTATGCTTAACTAGAGTCCTTAAAGCAAGCAGCACAACTTTGTCAAGAACACAAGTTCTTTGGAGACTCTTAGGTGAACTTTAGCATCTTCTACACTTAGGTATTCCAGTCCTGTTGACCTTAATTTGACCCATGGTTTGACAAAGTTAAACCTCAGTATCCTAAGCACAGGAACCAATAGACATGTTGTGGAGAAAAATAAATTCTCCCAACTTTTCTCATACATGTCTTGACATCTTTTCTGAAACATGTCCCTGCAGATATTCTAAGCTACATCATGGAGAAGATTCTCTCCTTCTTGTAGCAACACAGTTCCACATATTTTCCTCTGTCATACACCATCCTATATTCCTTGTTCTTCATGAATTTGATCATTAAGTCCTTGTTCCCTGTCCATTTAGCGACAAAGTATCTTCCCTGAGTTTCATCGAGATACAGAACAGGGTGTCTACTCTGATACCAATTAAAATTATGGCGTTCAGACTCAAGATGTCTTATGATTCGTTGGGACATCTGATCTGACATATCATTCAGTAGACAAATATTCATGAATTAAAACAATGCAGGAAAGTAATTGAACACACAGGATTGTTAACCCAGTTCGGTGAACAACAACACCTATTATGGGGGCTACCAAGCCAGGAAGGAAATCCACTATTAGGAGTATCAATTTGAATCTAAACAACCCCCGGTTTACAACTTCTCACTTAATCCATATCCAGTGCAACTTCTACCTAATAACTTCCTAGGTAAGAGAAACCCCTTTCACTTTCAATCACCGTAGTGATGTCTCACACTAACAACACACGTTATGATATTAATGAACCTTGACCACAATTGTCAATTACAAACAATACACGATTAAGACTCTCTTAATCAAAAAATACTTGATCTTGCTTAACAGCTTTGATCAAGAACAATAGCTTGAATCGCAAGCAAAACACACTTAGATAACTGTATCAATGATACCTAAGTGACACAGATACATTCAATACTTAGCAGTTTATGAATGCATGGCAAAACTTACAACTCGATAAACAGTCCTACTCTTCTATCAACATGATATTATAGAGGTTATAAATAATTTACCGACAGTAATCCCGCAAAATACAAACCACAAACTGAACTAAACCATGTGGTTTGGTTAGAAAATAACCCAAACTAATCCGAAGGAAATGCAGTTTTTGCAGTTTTCAGTTTGGTTTGGTTTGGTTTGGTTATCGGTTTTCTATTGGGTCGGTTTGATTTTGAACACCCCTACAATTGGGGAAGCAAAGGGTTATACCACTTAGGTACCAGAACCCCATGCAAAAAGGACCAGAGTCACTAACCGGTAGCCTTACTATGAGTGTATGGAGATAACAGGCTTAATGTGATTGCGCCAGAATGAAAAAGAGTAAAAAGGAGGTTGAGCAAGTTATGCTTTGACATAATAACATGATTAGAAATGGTTTGTGTGTTCAGGAGGCTTATGTATGCATAATTATGAATTAGTGTTCCTACGATATCCTTAGTGTGCAAGATTAGTACCTATCGATGCTTTCTTAGCCGAAGAAGAGTTTGTAGCCTAGAATGAGTATCTGAATGTTGCGGTTTTTTCTTGAGTCTTGATTTTATTTTACTCGGAGTGCAAAAGTTCAACTGTAGGCAAATTTGATCAGTGCATTTTGATGCACATTCCTTTATGTTTGTACTTAGGCATTTTCTATGGTTTGGTTTATTGATTTTTCTATTTTATAATGTTTTTATATTTCAGTTTGTTTCTATTCTTATTTGATTTTTGCACTTTATTTTCAGCATTAGCAGTCTGCACTAAAATGATCATAACTGGAGCTAAAGGAGTCGGGCCGACACATTCTAATAATCTTCGGAAAGCTAAGAGAAAAAACTACAACTTTCATGTTAGATTCAAAGGCAGATTTGGAATGCATGATTCCCAGAATTTCGTTTAAGTTTCAGTCATTAGAAATTAAGCTGTTTTGGGTGATGTTTTTATGGGCCTGGGCTATGTCTTCGACCAGGTTCGGATTATGAGTGAAACCCTTAGGTTGTTAAAACACTTGTGGCAGCTGCCACAGTAGTTGGTACCTTTTTTCCACGAATTTTACTTTTGCTTTTGTACATTTGTAATGGAGAATTAATTACAAGGTGAAATCTGCTGATTACGGGTCATCATACTTTGAGGTTATAATAATTTTAATCAAGTTTATATTTTGTTCAATTATATCATGTGTTTATTGTTTGCTTAACTCGATTTTCATAGAGTATATTGATTTAATTCGATTGTTGTATAATCATTAACTATAATCACGTTAGCGTTTGCTTAATTCGTTTTCGTGTTTGATTAATTCGCATTTGCTTAATCCGCATGGGCTTAAATCTGTTTGCTTAATTCGGATAATAGGAATTTACATCACATAAAATTTGTTGCGCTTGTCAGTGAATTTTGTAGTCGAATAGGAATAGATTAGGAGATTGAATTTATAATAATCAATGATAAGTCAGAACTGAAATCAGTAGATAAGCCGTTTTAGCTTATTTTCTCAGACCATCGTCTTTGCAATCAGAGATAGGATGACCCGTCTTACCACACTTATAACACCTCAGCACCTTGTTCTCACCTTCATTAGAGCGGTGACCTTGTTCACCATACCTATAACACCTGACAGTAGCGGGACCTCCTCCCCCACTTGTCTTCTTCCCATCAGCAACTTTCTGCCTCCCCTTGCCAGCAGGAACATCATAAGGCTTCTTACGATCATGATGCGATTTTCCTCTCTTCTAGTTCAGACTCTGGTAGTGAGCTGAATAAGCAATACTATCTTCTTCATAAATCAGAGAGTTGTTCACCAACTCCACAAACCTACAGATCTGCTGATATCCAATCTCCCGTTTGATCTATAGACGCATCCCATTCTCATGCTTCATACGCTTGGAAAACTCAGCCATCTCTGCACTATAATGTGGATAGAACTTCACAAGCTCCATAAACTTAGCAGCATACTCAATAACGGTTGAATTTCCCTATTTCAGTGCAAGGAACTCCATCTCTTTCTTTCCCCGGACATCTTTGGGAAAATACTTCCTCAGGAACTCCCTCGTGAACACAACCCAAGTAATTACTTCACCAACAACCTCCAATCTCTGACGAGTACCAACCCAAAAATCATCAGCTTCTCCAGCCAGCATATGAGTACCATAACGTACCTTATACGTTGCAGAATAGTCCATCACCCTGAAGATCCTCTCAATCTCCTTAAGACACTCTTGCGCTCCATCAGGATCGTACTTACCCTTGAAGGTAGGCGGATTCTCCCTCTGAAACGTACTCAAGCTATGCGACTCATCACTCATCCCAGCATTAGGTTGATTCTGCATGGTCTGAGCAATAGCCTCCAAAGCATCAGCAATCGCAACATCATTCCTTCCAGCCATACTCTGCTCACACCAAAAGTTAACATCAAGGTTAGAAATAACTTACCGACAGTAAACCCAATGTCACACTATAGACTCAATAACCTGGTCAGACGGACTAACCTGATCTAATACCACTAATGTAACACCCTTCTAACCCACAAAGAATATTCACAGTATAATACGAATTAACATCAAATAAAACCACTAACAAGAGTGTCACATTGTCATAAAAGATTCACAAACAATAGTCCAGCTCCGTAACACGGGTTCTCAAAAATTCATTTCAAAATTATATCTCCTTCATCATCATAAATCAAAGCATGTTATCTCGCAGTGGAATCTATAATCTAAAACATCTTTAAAATAAACTTCATAAAGACCAACTAAATATCATGGTTCATGAGTTACAACTCAAAGCATTAACATCAAATTGTAATTCAACTATAATAAATCAAGAGAACATAATAGTTCCAAAACACAACAACCCAATCCCCGATGTTACATATCAGAGCAAGACTCCCTTCAAACTAAACAACGGTAAAAGGATGCCATGAAGCTCTTCTCAAACTTCAAAGAACTACTCCTAATCACCTGCGCATTATCCACGTGGAGGCAACATTCAAACAAAAAGGGTGAGTATTTCATAATCATTATGTAAGAAATAAGGAATAGATATAGTAGTTGTATACAAATGATCAACCATACATATACCGATACAACGTATCTGTTAGAACATGAAATGTTCTGATCATATTTTCTAGTTTTGATGATAACATTAGATATGAATTTTGTATAAGACAATGTGGTACTCTAATAGATTACGTTTTCCATTTCAGGAAAAGTATAAAAGAGTATGCAACATTTCATCCTTCAGATGCTCTGACCCAGATGTTCTGGATGGCCACATCAGAACATGATCTTGAAGACATCATAAGATGGTCTTGAAGTTGTCAGAACATGACTATGAGAAGCAAGCTTTGAAGCTCTAAAAGGTATCACGCTCAAAAGAACTTCCAAAGTCTGAAGCGTTGAAGTTCTGATCTGCACCAAACACTGGAAACTCTGATGAACAAAGCAAAACATAAAGTCTAAGTCTAGAAGAAAGCAAATGATGAAAAGACTAAATAGACTAGTCTGTCTGTCTGACAAAAAGAACGTTAGAAGCATGGCTACAAAAGGCAAAGTCAGAGATAGCAGTTAATGCAAGGCTCGAGGCAGTTGACAAAAGAGTATAAACATTAAATGCAGCATGTACGGAACACACAAAGCATTAAATGCAGAAGTGGTTCAACGGTCATATTTTAATCACCTATAAAAGAACTGTTCTGCCCAAGGAGAAGTTTGGACACCTACGCTAAAATGAACAACAATCTTGAACACCACAATCAAACTTCATCTTCAAGCTCACATTCTTTTGTATACTTAGTGAGTTATATAACTTAAGCTTAAGAGAAAAAATCACTTGGTGATTACAGCTTATTAGAAGCAACTTTAATCTCTTGTATTTGATTATATATTTGTAAACTAAAATTTCCTTGAGTGATCAAGTTATGATCTGTAGACTGAAGAAGACTTAGAGGTTGATCTAAGTGGAGAACCATTGTAATCAGTTTTTTATTAGTGGATTAAATCCTCAGTGGAGGTAAATCACCTGTGAGTGTGGATTGGAGGTAGTTTGAGTTCAAACGAAACTGGATAAAAATAATTGTGTTCACTATTTTTATTTGCCAAAAAGAAACAACCCTTATTCAACCCCCCCCCCCATTTTATTCTCCAAAGCGCGTTATGCGTGACCTGCATCAGACCAGACCCAAACTTGTGGCCTAAAATCAGTTTTAATCGACAATTTTCTGCGATTTAAGGTCTATAATCCTAGTTTTAACATGTATTAATCATTACCATCCAAAAAACACAATTATTCATTTATATCCCAAGATTTATTATCAACCCTAAACTTTCAAATCCTCAACAATTGTGGATTTGAATCTAAAACATGTTATCATACACCAATAAAACAAACAACAACATCATACATCACATAAATCATGCAAACCAAGTAATTCATCTTGTTAGTTCATCAACATCATCAAATTCATCAAAAATCCCAACCCAAAGCCAACATACAGTTATCAATCCCTTAAACCAAACATAATAATCATGATAACCCCCTTACCTTAGATTATTATCCGAATTGATTCCCTTTTCAAATTCCTATGGTTGATCTTCTCCTTCTCCTCTTCTTGCCCGAACTCTCTCTTCTTTCACGTTTTCTTCAAATTCTACGTCGAATGAAAAATTCTCCTATTTTTCTCCTTTTTACCTAGTTAGCCTTAGGACCCTTTTTATGAACTTCCAATTATGCCCTTACTAACTTATTGCACAATATGTCTTATTTTATTTAATTAAATCATAACAATGCTAATTAGACTATTTTATATTATTATTCTAATCTACACCTTAATTCAACTACCCCAGACACTTCATACAAACATCACACATCATACATTATCATCTATAAATCACATTGATTCATCTAATCACATCAAAACATCAAATAATCAATTAAATAATTAAATCTAATTATCAGGGTTTTACACATTTCGTCAGAGGAGTAATCAAGCGTGGAGAAGTCCAAGTGCTGAAGGTTTTGATGGATCGTAATGCCTCTGATATGATCACCAAGATATCGCCCAGTTGCAAGTTTTTCCACTATATGCAGTTGATAAAGCTGCATGAAGAAAGCTAGTTTGTTCTTCGATGTTATAGAGTTTGTTTCAAGGTGGAGATTTATGAGAATTGAATCGAACTCTATTGGGTCGAAGAGTAGCTTCTGGTTTGACAGAGGTTAGCATGAAGTCGAAGGTCGCTCACATGCTGGTGTTGAAGACCTACATACTGTAGTCGAAGTGTGTTCTAGTATATAGGGGTCGAAATGCTAGGAGTGTTAGTATTTCAAATTGGGCCAGTTTGTTATGTCCAATTGTTTAAGTTAGTCTGTATCCTAAGTTAACTTGTAATGGGTATTTGTGAAAAGCCCATTAGTTTAGTATGTTAGGTTTATCATAAATAGCATACTAGTCTCTCATCATTGCATACTGCAAATCCTAATTTATGGTGAGAGGGTTATTTGTTATTCTTGTAAAACTTATAATCTTAATTCAAAGAGAAAGTAAAGAATAGTAGTTATAACCAATTCTTGTTGTTCTTCTTTTTTATCATCTTTTCTACCCTTGTGTGTTTCTTGATCACATAGAAACAATTTATACTTTATTTATTAAGGCATCATTTTCACAACAATACATGTAGTGTTTCATGTGTCTCAATTAAAAGCTTATCAAAGAGCGGCCACAACTCCTTACTTATCATTGCCCTTCACTACAACATAGACAGAGCCATTCCTGATGCCTACTGTTGTCATGTGCGCCAAAATGGTGATAAAACATGGGAAAGAAGTAAAACAAGGTTTGATCCAATGGGAGAATTGTTCAGAAGCTGAGGCAACATGGGAAGATTTGGAGTTATTCAAAGACAATTATCCTTCTTTTAACCATGAGGACAAAGTTCTTTCTAATGGGGATGGTGATGCAACAAACACAAGTGGCAATAGAGCACATGGGAAGGGTGACGCAAAGGAGCCAACTCAGCAAGAGAATGAGGTTGTTACAATCCGAAAATTAAGGAAAAGTGGAAGAGTTTGCAGGTCTAACAGAAAATATGAGTAATAGAGAGAGAATCCTTCGATAAGGGGTAAAATAAAAGAATAGAATGGGAGGGAATATAATGACTTATTCATCTTGGGTCATTATTCCTAAATCATGACTTGTACCCTTATATTTTTTCCTAAGTTGTTATGCTATTGAAAATCCATTGTACTAGCTCTCTGAGACGTTTGCTCATAGAGTGAAACTATTGTTGATTAATAAAGCAATAGTTTTCTCTCCTATTGTGAATACTCCAATGTAGTCTGATATAGACTATTGATGTGGTCCAAATTCTTAATCGTCTTCTTGAAAGTCAAATCCTTAATTATGCAAGATTTATAAAAAATATGACATTACAGTTCAAGTTATTGGTTAACTTAGAAATAGATATTAAATTAAAATAAAATTAACACATAATAGAGGCATAGATTTTTTATGAATAAAAGGTTCTAACCATATTGTGCCATGATTTTGTGCCCATTAGAAAAAGTGATAGGCACGAGTTCAATTTTCTCAACTGTATGAAGTGAATTAGTATATGGACATACATGGTGCGATGCACCAAAATTTAGTATCCACAATGTAGTTTTATAAACGGAATTACCTGTTTTGGAGATGATAGAGATCACATAAGAAGTCTTACCATCAGAGTTGTCATTATTGATAGTTTGATCGAGATGCATCAAATTTCGAAGATTGGATCGGTTAGTGAAGGTTGAGGGAGCTACACATTGATGAATAAGATTTTGTTCTTGGATCAATTAGTGAAGATTTTCTCCAATTGTAGTAATTAAGTCATTGAGTGGTAGTGCAATGATTACTGAACCTGGGTTTTCGTCATGAAAGAAGAAACAAGAAAATGAAATTGAAGAATAAGATTTGGTTTGATCAACTAATACCATATTATTCTCAGTACTGAGAATTGATTAGAATTTAAAATATACTAATGATTTTGAATGAATTCATTCATTATCATAAAGATGATTGCAAATGTGATAATTAAATACTTAAGTACGTTTCATAATATACTGAAAATGACTTAACTAACATCATTAAAAAAAGCTAACTAGTTAAGGTTAGTATGGTCTAATAAACATAAAAATATAATATCTTATTTTACCTTGTATTTTTTTATCAATTAGTCTTTTGGGTAAAAATTCATCCTTTTAAAGATCAGCAAGTTTATACTTAGGATTTTATTTATTAAGATTTGTACTAGATTGGGAGAGTAGTGCACTGGGGAATGCAAAGGATGTGACTTGTGTGAAATCACAATCCAATGCAGTCACAAAGTAGACAAATTATATTCTCCACATGAGCCATCCTCCACTCCATCTAATGCCAAAGTTGAGAATTCTTTCTCAATATGAATAATTTCTACAACTATTACAATTTCTTTTATACAAGTATTAGGAATATGTAAAAATTTGGTTAATTGAATTGTTATATATATGAAAAAAAAAATTAATTGAACCTTATCTCTAAACTGAAATGCTCTTAATAATTTTTTTTTAAAATTTTTTAATGGTTAATGATAGGAACTATATATTATAAATAATTTACTTAATTAAGTTTAAACTAAAAAATATGTTTAAACTATTTAACTAATTTTTTTTATAATTTTTTTTAAAAGAAAAAAATCCAATTTTATTAAAATATAATCCAAAAATACTTTAAAACAAAATAATCTTATTTAAAAATATATATCTTTGATAATTATATTTTATCCAAAAAATTCAAATTTTTAAAAACAATTAATAAATAAAAAATTTAATTTTTTTCTGTAATTAAAAAATGAAGAATAAAAATTATTTTAGTTTTTTGAAAATTTTGTTTCCTGAAAAATAATATATATATATATATATATATATATATATATATATATATATATATATATATATATATATATATATATATATTGAAAAAAAAGTAAGGTTTTTTTTTCAAAAAGAATCTCTTTTTTCTAAAACCGAAAATAAAATCTAAGATTTTTTTTTAAATTACGAAAAAAAATTAATTTTTTCCTTAAAGATAAATTAATTCTAAAAGAGTTCATAATATAAAATCAATTTATAATTGAAAATTAATTATAAACTGATTTCTTTTTAAAAAGGCTATTAAATACTCATCTATGTGAATGTTCACTAAGGTATATTTTATTTTTAGAAACTATATTTAGATATGATCCTTCTATTTTTATTCTAAGGTTCAAAGGATGGAAATCCAATATTCTTATGAGAATAAAGTTCAACTAACTATAATTTCGTACTACTGCTCACATTATTTATTTATTTTATTTTTTATAATTTTTAAATTAAATAAATATTATAAATTTATTTAAGAAATTTAGTTTTTGTCGAACACTTGAATAAAAATATTATTCCAAGAAACGTTTTTTCTTAACTTAAAACAAACACACGCAGAGAGTCTAAGATTAGGAACCATCAACACCACTCTAATATGTATTGTTGGACGGTGCTAAATAATCATGTCAATATCTTTACTGGGACCTTTGAGGTTCAGGTGGGTTGAATTGAATCCAGAGGCACCTACTGATTGATATAAACTTGTGGGTGCGGACCACTGGTTAGTGCGGACAGACAAATACCTGTAGAACAGAATATATTAGGAGAAATTAGTTGGGTAGTGAAAGGGGGTCATTTTTGTGGATTTCCCAGATTGTGTTTAGATTCAGTGTGCCTGTCCTTTATTGCGTTACAATGTGTTTCTTGTCCAAGTTCCAAAGAGTTATTCACTCTCACGCTTGTGAATTAATGCACGAGTTGCAATTTACATACACCAAACTCAGATAATGAGAATCGAACAACAACGTACACCGAAAGCTGAATCTCACCTAGGATAGTGTTGCCTTATTGTCTCTTAAGAAATAGACGTGAGTGATACAAACAACCAAAGATAGAGAGTACTACTTAGATCAAGTCAACAAACAACACTCACTGACCCCACAAGGCCGTAACATAATGCAAATACCTGTGTCTCTCTTAGTTTTCTACTATTGAATGTCGTGAATATAATAAGACACATGAAACTCGTGTGAGTATAAGAAGATGATCTGGTCAGGATTTCAAACCGACTAAAAATATTTAGAAAACAGATCACAAATTCAGACCATTGAATTGAGGTAACGTCTGGACTATACAAGTGAATAAAATTGTCTATCATACCAAAAAGAAAAAAGGAATGTTATTACAATATTATAGATTATAGATATTTTACTTTTTTTTCTTCTTAAATTATAGGTTGAATCAATTTCTTAAAAATATTGTATAATAGGTTCAAATATTATTTATTCATCCAGATTTATAACTCTCATGTTCTTTTATAAAACTGTTATCCTTCAAACATTTTCAAAAACTACGTAGGGAATTGAGAATCATATATTCTTCATAATTGTGTTTTGTTGTGTAGTTGTATGTCTAATTGTGTATTTGTTGCATTTAGAATGTCTATTTTCGTATTCTATATTCTTTCAAGCTATGTTTAGCTCACTTGTTTCACTGGAATATCGTTTGTGTTGCTGGTTATGTTTGTGTTTAGCCTCATTAGCATTCAAATCTTTTTTATCTTGTCAAAGGAGGAAAAGTTGTAATGTGAGTCTAGATTTGTTTTATGTGTTTTAAGTTGTTGTGTATTGCGAAATGTTTCAAGGGACACAATAAATTGAAGGAAAGCATTGATCATGTTTTTCTTTTGCTTGAAGTTCACTCAGTTCCAAGTGAAAACTTGTCAAGCATCAAGAAAATGGAGATTGGAGTTGCATGTCTTTGATACATTAAGGGGGAGACTATATGTCTCTGCAATGGTTTTGTTGCTTGTCTCTTAAGCTTTATCTTGGTTTTAGTATTATATCAATGAGTCTCTTATTCAATTGCACATCTTTGAGGATCAAGTTTCAGATCCGTACATTTTTTAGCATGCATATGTCAAACTATTTGTTTGAGTATGAACAATATATTTTAAGTCAATTAGTTGTATTTTTAGAATAAGAACCAGATTTGAGCTTGATTCAAGTCACGTCACAAGTAGAATCTCAAAATATATTTAAGAATTTTGTGATGTTGTGAATCGAATTACAAGCTACACATGATTCAAATTATGTATCTATGTGACTCGAATCACGAGTTACACACGAGTCGAATCATGAACCTTTTGACAGTCTCTACCATGTTTGAGTTGAATCGTGACTTCTTCATGACTCAAATCACTACTAGCATTAGTCGAATCACAACATATACTTGACTCGAATCATAGCAAAATGGAATTCTCATAAATTGTAGATCTTGTTCCATATTACTTTGTCACTTGACTAAAATCACTTAAATATTCATGACTCGAATGAAACATGATTTTTCACTATTTTTGTGCTTCATCTCCAGCACCAATAAATTATTTTTCTCTCAAAATCATTCACAATGTTAGAAAACATACACTTCCATTGATGATTAAAAAACTCTTTAACCACTTGTTCTTTCATTTATCAAAAGAGTTTTGAATCTTTCATGAACCTTTGCAAACAGTTTCTTTCATCTTCTATCTCACTCTTTTTCATTGTTGCATGGATCTGAATCTTATCTTTGAAGACCAGCGATTGTATGAACTCTTGTAATTTTGTTATAAATTATATTGGAAGACCAATAATTTATCAATGGAAAATCATTGGAGAATGGATTAAGCACAAAGTTAGGACAAACATGTCAAACCACTATAAATCTCAGTGTACTATTTTTTCTCTCTATCATTTAATTTCATAGTTAATTGCATGATTATGTTGTTTTCTATTGCTTTCTAGAAATTGCATACTGGTAGGATTTCTGTTGGTAGTAATTTTGTTGCATAAGTGGTAAGTTTTGTCTTAATTAGTAATTCAATTTTGTTAGTGTCGATTAAGCTGAAAATTGTGCTTGTAGAATCTTATCGGTATTGATAATTGTATAACAACACTTCTTTTTGTAATTGAGATATTATTCAATACAAAGCTAGTTTGTCTTTTTGATTTGATTCCATTGTCAATCTTGATTTTATTTTGAGTTGTTTAAGTTTCTTCGTGTTAATTCCAATCGATAAGCACAAGCTCTATTTGTCAAAATCGTTTCCGCTACGCAAAATAAAATTTGTTTTTTAAACTTTGATAAAACTTTTCAAACTTATTTTCAAACAAATTTTTAACTTGGGAGGTCTATTCACCTCTCCTATAGACCATTTATTGCCCATATTCTCACCTTTACAATAGACACCTTTTAGTGCTAAGTCGTCGGGAATTGGTGGTCCATTTTCTGGGAGAGATCATGGTAACTGGCATAGGCGAAGCTAAGCCCCGGCCAGGCTGGGCACCTGCCCAGGCTACTCCTCGTGTAACCTCAACATAATCTCCATATCACGTTGCCGTTTCCTCCATGTCCCATCTGCTCACGATGCCTAGCAGTCCCTCCACGAGTCGCCACCAGAATCCGCCCATGGCCACCACTGGTAGTATTGCTTTTGTCTTCCCGCTTTTTCATTATTCCCACTGGTAGTCTCTTACCTGATAACATCACCCACCCTTTTTTGGATAAAACATGTGCAAAACTTGAGTATTTAACATTGGGTACACAAGTTCATGGTCAAATAGTTAAGCATGGTTTTCATTTTGATTTTTATGTTCAACATGATCTTGTTTATATGCATGCTTCTGTGTGATTTAAAGTCTACAAGGTGCATTTTTTAGAAAAGGGGTCGATTTGATGTTGCTTCGCGGAGTTGTATGATTAAAGATTATCATAAAAGTGGGGATATTGAAGATGCACGTGAACTGTTTGATAGAATGCCTGAGAAGAATTTGGTGACTCGGAGTACTATCGTTAGTGGTTATTCGCGGAATGGTCGTTTTGATAAAGCGGTTGAATTGTTTGATATTCTTTAGGCTGAAGGGATAGTGGCTAACGAGGTTGTTGTGGTTGGTGTGATATCTGCTTGTGCTCATTTGGGTGCTCTTGCGATTGGGGAGAAAGCTCATGAGTATGTGATGAGAAACAATTTGGATTTGAATGTGATTATTGGGACTGTTGTTATGTATACATATAACAAACAAGTGGAAAGATACTTTCATGAGAAATTTGATGAAGGAAAAAGGAATTAGAAAATCACCTGGATATTACAAAGCTAATCTCAAAGGTTTTCAATGTAGAGTTAATTGTTAGAGATAGAAATAGGGTCCATCATTTTAAAAAAGGTGTATGTTTTTGTATGGATTACTGGTAAGGGAGCTATATGCTGCTTCTCTAGGTCTAAAATTTTCAGAAATGCATTTGCTGATGGAAGGAAGATATGCTAGACAAGTTGTATGTGTGTGCGCCATAATAATTCTTTAAAACCCAATATGAAAATTTTACAAATAATAACAAAACAAATTATAAGGCATTGATATATATATACCTTTTCAATTTTAATCCAAATGCTATATAGTGGTTGGAATAATTTATGCAATAAGATCAACGATGTGTAGTTCAATGATTTGATGGTATTTTACACTAAGCGGGGGATATTTAAGTCCTTTGATGATATTAATATTATTCAAACATTCACCGCAGAAATTTCGAAAAGGACATTTGCCTCGTGATTTTATTTAACTCCCTATTGTAAGGTTATCTTTCACCTATTTTATTATATTTGATGACTATTTATATATCATGTACAATGAATTTGCGGTATTTAAATTTTTGCCCTAGCTTTATTACTTTTCTGGCTTCGCCACTGGTAACTGGTTACTAAGAGGGGGTTTCATGAACCACCACAGGGTCTCTTCCTTGAAAGCGTTGGACAGGAGCTTGCATTTCAAAGAACCTGATGCGCCAATGATTACCATCTGAGTGTTGATGGCGACAATGTGTTCCTCGGGGTTTCTTTTTCCATCAAACTTTACCAGTAATGGCGACAATGTGTTCCTTGGGGTTGTTTTATCCATCGAACTTTACCACTGATGGCGGTTTGAATTTCTCTCGTACTGGGGTGCCTTAAATCTTCATGGTGTCGCTCCTGGAGAGTTAGGTTATTCACCTCCAAAGTTTGATTGGAGCATCGTAACTCCTTCATAACAACCCACACCTTTACTGGAAGTTCTTAGTCGTCATGATCATTACTGCTAGCTATGGAGGCTCATCGTCATGTCACTACATTGAAGAAGGTGGATAAGGCGTTTGAAAGTTGGATTAAGTGTGGTCTAAGTTAGTTTTATCGATACCCAACCGTGGACACCAATTGTACTTGTGAAATACAATAAAGGGGGAGAGTCTACTTGCGTAAGGTTACAAGAGGCACAATATGCTAGAGTTTGGTCAAATTAGTAAATGAATCTCCAAACTCTGAGGTTGGAGTATTTATTAACAACTTCTTAGATCGGGCAATTAGTAGAAAAATAGTTTATCATACTTTCCCTATGTAGTCGTGGAAGAAGGAGAAAATCGATTCTTTGTTGCATTTAACCGACTCCCTTAAAATTGTTGCGCGTATGACATGTTGACTTAATGAATTGATCGAGAAAAATGGATCTAAATCGGGCAACCCAAGTTACACTTGGACGACTTCGGGTGATCCCACTCCACTTCTTGGTTGGTTCTCTTCAACACCTTTGTCATGTTTCTTTTTCGTCCAAATTATTTCTTAAACTATGCACAATGGTTCATATATTCAATACCTTCATTTTTCACTTTTTATAATCCACATCATATTCTCTCTCTTCCGCCTAATAATTCAACATTCATTTAACTTTTACTCACTGCAATAGTTTTGTTTAATAAAATTCAACACTCTACCCTACCATTTTTTATTTCATATTGTTATTTTCGTTTATGTTTTTATTTCTGTGATTATATATTAATAACAATTATCGATTAAAATTAAATTAAAATAATTAAGAGTTCAATAATTTATTTTAACTTTTTTCTAATTTAATAACTTACTTAAATTTTATATTTTTTAATTTAATATTTCACTAAAAAGATGGTTAGAGCTACAAACAAGAGTTTATTAGAGGTTAAATAGAAAAATTAGAGAGAAAAATCTCGAGTTCTTTTCTATGTTCAAATCTAATGAACTAAGTCTCTATTTATACAAAAAAAATGATGAATTTTGATAAAAATAAAATAAATAGAGGTGTTAAAAAAAATTATTTGAAACGTAAAAAATGATAGAAATATATGCTTTTACCCTCTCCAAAAAAGAATGTCTCAATGCATTTAATTTTTATATGCTTTCTAATTTTATTACTTTTTTATCAAAAAAAATTGTTGTAAAAATTAAAATGTAAAAAATGATAGAAATATATTTGAAATAAGGGTTAATAGGTATTTACACCCCTGCAATGTTAGCGAATTTTGTTTTCCCCCATCCGTTGCCAAAGGCAGGTTTTGGCAACAGTTTTTTCAAAAAAATCGTTGTCAAAACCTGTCTTTGGCAACGGAGGGGGGAAAAGCAAAATTCGCTAACATTACAGGGGGTGTAAATGCCTATTAACCTTTGAAATAATGACATTGAATATAATAGGTATAATTTTTTTTAATTATATTTACGATCATATAATTTATTCTTTGTTGTTTATATTTGAAATTAGAGGGAGTAACATTTACGGTTCTAGAATTTTGGAGATGATGTGAATAATTTTGTCTAGTATCCGTTACGACAATTAATGATGATTAAAAAAATAAAAAAAACCGTTACACTTGAAACAACAAGTTGGTGAGGGGGCCACTCCCAACGTTCAGCACCACTATGAAACCGCCAAGTCATTTCGAACCATAACTTTTCCTCCGCCGGTTTGCGTGTCCATTTTTCTTTTCTCCATTCTTCGAAAAAAGAATCGAAATGAAACATTTTGTGTTGTGTGGGTCACGGACACCACGTGTCAAACACTGTAACATATGGCTTGTCTTTTTCCTTAGGGTACCTGTTTTTCCAAAAGCTATCTATCATACCCAATAAGAACAAGACACGTGTGTACGGCGTCATTAACTCTTACCTGAGTCTGAGCTACGGCCATTTATTTTACCCCGTGTTATACACCGTTTCTGTATTCGGAACACAAAATTGACCACTGTTTCAAAGACAGCACTCACAAAATTAATCACTGTTTATACTTTATACTCAGCACTATAATTGTAATTTGCATTATTACAGTATAGTACTATAAAAAATTATAAGTGGTGAGTTTTGTGATTGGGACAGACATCATGCAAATGCAAACTTTATTAAGTACAAACAAGAGTGAGTGCAGTTATAAGATGAAACCGTCCATTCTAATGCAAATAATTTGTGGTGGGTAAGTGGGATTTAGCCTTTAGGATTATTAAAAACATTTGATTTATGAAGTCACTAGGGTCAATTAAAATTAAACAAATACTCTGTAATTAACATGTAATTTTCTGAGATAAATATGTAATTTTTCTCTCAAAATAAATGACTTTTTAATACAATTTTTTTAGAATTTTCAATAATGTCAATACCATTCACTTTCTATTTAAATTAAACTGTGAATGCCTCAATTCTTAATAAAAATTATTTTTTAAAAGTTTTATTATCTCTCTCTTACTAATATATTTTTATTAGTATGGGTAAAATGATCAAACTAATAGCTTATTACTAGGTGGAAGAAATATTTTGTAAACGAGCCTCAAGTTGTCCACAATCACAATTTAAGAATCCGAATTGATATTTAGTTGGTTTTTTTCTTTTTTACTCAACACAATATTGAATGTGTTTTTAACCAAAAATGCTACTTTGACACAAATTTAGACAACACTATTACATAGTAGTATTGTGTACTATAGCTTAATACAACAAAACAAACAAGTTTTGATTTTTGAAATACTACTTTCCTTTATTTGGTGTCCACCTATTTTGCCTCAAGATTGGATCATCTCTCTCTCTCTCTCTCTCTCATCTCTCTCCTCTCTCTCTCTCTCTCCTCTCTCTCTCTCTCTCCTCATCTCTCTCTCTCTCTCTCTCTCTCCTCTCTCTCTCTCCTCTCTCTCTCTCTCTCTCTCTCTCTCTCTCTCTCTCTCTCTCTCTCTCTCTCTCTTCTCTCTCTCTCTCTCTCTCTCTCTCTCTCTCTCTCTCTCTCTCTCTCTTCCTCTCTCTCTCTCTCTCTCTCTCTCTCCTCTCTACTCTCTCTCTCTCTCTCATATTAATTCTAAAATAATGTTTTACTCTCTATTTTGTTGAGTAACTTATGTTTTAAGTTACTTGCGATTTGAAAAAAATTAAGAGAGAATTGAGAATGATTGAGAGAGAAACATTATTATAATGAAATTATTATAGTGGAATCTGATTAAACATACAAAGAGATAGATATTCATATGATTAAGAAAATATTAACTACCTAACTAACAAAAATTGAAAACTGTGACATTTTGCTTGTGATGCAAATTACACTTGCAATACTTTCTAATTGTCACTAACAATCAAATGTAAAACTAAATTAATTCCTAATCATTTCCTAATTAAGTTTTTCTATTCTCTTCATTCTCATTGACTTGTTAAGACCTTCAAATTTTGTATGCTCGAAGGATTTTGTCAAGATGCTTGCTAATTACAACTCAGTCTTGTAATGTGCAATGTTCAATGCTCAACCTCTATTTACACCTTGGATTCCATTCTTCTATTTTGTTGATTTGTCATCAGTAATCCATAGTCAGTTGTACCTGTAATGTACTTTAGGTAAAGGTTGTTAAAATTTCGATTTAAAACCTAAACTCTATAGTTTCACGTTTTTAGGTCAGCATTTCGTGTTAAATTGCAGGTAAAAATCTTTTTTTATGTAAAATCGTATTCTAAAACGATTTTAAGTGATTTAAATCGCTCTGAAATCGTGTAAAATCGTATAAAATCGTTGAATTTTACTCTTAGACCCGATTTTACTTTTTTTGTCAAAATTTATAAATCACATTTTATATTTTGCCCTATAAAATTTTCTCTATGAATTTTTAATTTTATTCACATTCATATCTTGGTTATAATATTAAAGAATCTTTATCATCCGAAGATTAAATTAATTAAGTCGAATATGAATACCCTAATGGAGATGATGTTGTAGAAGGATTGAACTTTTGTTTAATTCGAAGATGAAGATGAAAATATTTTTTTTTTTAATGAAAATATTTTTTTTATAATCTTTTGGATGTTACTTTTTATGATCTGGTGGTATATAAATATAATTTTATACAACTTTGTGAATCTTACACTTTATTATGGTGATATAGTATTTTTTGCTTTATAATTAAGTTAAAATTTTAAATTATTAGTGCATTTAGAATATTATATATATATATATATATATTATATATATATATATATATATAAATTTATTATAATTTTAATATGAGGTAAACTCTATGATTTTACGTTTCGATTTTACCTAGGTAAAACGAGTCAAGGTAAAAACTCGATTATGACAACCTTGCTTTAGGTTCTTCTTTTTTGCAAGTAGATGACATAACTTTGGTTTCTTTATGAATCTACTAACCAATTTTACACTATGACAAGCATCGGGCCTAGTATTGCAAAGATACCTCAATGAGCCATCGATTTACTTGTACAAAGTGTTATATGTAACACCCTAATTCTCGACTCAACTTAAAATAAGAAAATCCAATAATAAACTCAACCAATTAGAGTGTCACACATGATCCACCAATCATAAAAACCAAAACAACATAGTCTGTTGAAATACGCAACGGAAAAACATATAGGTTTGACATAGAAGTCTCATCAATCGGAGAGTAACCAAAATTGGTTTAACAGCTCCAAAATAACATAAAACATGCAATAAGAACAACAGAAGAACAACTCGTCCCTAGTGTTACATATCAGAGTGACTCCACTAAAGACCCGAATGAATAATTAACTAAGTAGGCATTGAAGTTGTCCTCTACCTCAAGCAACTACTCCTTAACCTGCTCGTCTGTATCCCATATGAGCACAAATACCACAATAAACAAAAGGGTGTGAATACATTCAAAATATGTTAGTGGTGTAAATAAAGCAAGGGTAGCATAATCACATAATCATCAATTACACGCGCTATTCACAACCATCATTAATCACATCAAGTATTCTCAACCATCTAACAACATCATGATTATTCAATTACATACGCAGAAATGTATGCAAATATACTCAATACCTCGACTCTATATGCATGTGGTACCATTATGAACATCATAGGTCCATACTCGCTCTTAATCCCATCTTCAGAATTAGAGCACACCAGAATTCACTACTAATTTCCTTTTAGAAACGCTTCACCGATTCCTCACTAGAATCATCTACTCGCTCCCAATCGACTCCTCTGGAGCATAGCACACCAAACCGATCAAAAGTTCGTACACCATGATGCATGACTTCAACAATAACATACAAATATGAATATGTACAATCGGTCCCCTTTACTCATCTTGTACTTCGTTAATGAGGCCACCTCAACACAACAATTATGATATACACATATTCAACAATGCATCACCATTCATAATTGCATATCATATATATACATACATAATTCACCATTCAATCATATAATGATTAATTAACTCATTGTCAATAATTGATTCTTCATCGAAATACCCCAAATAGCAATTATACATCGCCTGCATGCGAAAACGAGTTAGAAAATTGAACCAGCAGCTCAGAATCGAGCCACTAACACTATGACAAGAAAGTTGGGCACATGATGATGTGCTCGTCACTTGGGTGACGACCGTCACCCAGCCCGTCATCCCTTTTCAACTCAACCCGTCACCCTTGTAATGATCGACATGTAAATCCTATTTGGAGACCATGACGGTCTCCCCCGTCACGATGATGATGATCTTCATCGATACAAAGTGCATGACAAACTGAACGTCACGCTGGTGACGACCGTCATGGTCTCCAGGAGGCAAAACCCTGCGTTTTCTGACACAGGAGCTCGATCGAAGCTCCAATTTTGGCCTCTTAACACCCAAATCGAACATCAAACATTATTTATACATTATACTACATTTATTATATAATTTAATCATTAATTATACACCAAAGCCATCAATTTACCATGAATTCAAGTTTATTATCAAAACCTCAAAACACATCAATAGTAAGCATCAAATACATAATTCATTCCAACAAACCATATATAAATTCTTACATGTCATAGAATACGAAAATCCACATCAAACATGATAATTGGCATGAATTTATAATTAACACATGCAAGGTTTATCAACAAAACAATGGAGGAATGAAACCTATTGGAAGGCGAAGACCCCTCTCTGCCCTATTATGCAATACACTTATAGAAGAGCAATTCCCCCTCCCTTAAAATATAGTAAATGTAAGCTTTGTAACAACAGTGACTTCTCCTTCTTTAGCACTAGGTTGCTTGTTTTCTCCAATTCTCTAAAATTTTACGTACTGACAAATTCGACTCTTACTAAAGCCTTTTCATTTCAAAAACCTAATTTAACCTTTTACTAATTACACCTTGGCCCTAATTCTTTTATAATTCTCATGACTACCCTTATTTCCTCATAGTTTATATTTTCTACCAAAATCCTCTATTTTCTATTTATTTTAATATTATTTCATTATTTTAAATCAACTAAAATCACACTAACCTTCAATAATTCTCATAAAATCATATAGCACATAATATCACCAAAGTAATTAATTAAATCACCAAATAAATAAATAAAAGCAATTAATGACTCGATTAAAAGAATTACAAGAAACATGGTGTTATATTGTCCACTAGTTCATATTCTAATTCATTCTTTAATTTGATTTTGGTCAACATAGGCGTGTTTGCAGAATTGCAATTGCTCATCTCAAACTTCTTCAAGATGTCTTATATATATTTATTGGCAAAATATCCTTTTTAGTCCCTTAAGTATACCTCGTGGTCCATTTTGGTCCCTTAAATTTAAAAAGTTCCAAAGTGATTCTTTAATTATTCAAAAACATACACGTTGATCCTTTCTGTCAAATAGGGTGTAACAGACGTTAGATTTTTCCTACGTGGCAGGTGATGTGGAATTGTTTATATATTCTTCTCCTTTATTTCATTTGCTCCCAGATTCATAGCTTCATGTTCATCCCCAAAATCCCCAAATATTTGGGTTTCATAGTTTTAGAGTTTAATAAGGGTCAGAGGTTAATCAAGGGTGAAATTGATCGTGGAAAATGAAGTCATCGTCCTCAACAAATTCTGGGGAATGTTGATACGATCCCAATTTGAAAAACGGTGGTCGAATGGACTGGATTTTGTGATGGAAACCTAAATGTGGTTGTGGAGACATGGCTACCCTTCGAAGAGCTTCAACTGTCATGACCTATGGGAGACAATTATGGGGTTGTTGTAATTATAAGTTAAAAAAGAATTTAATCTAGTTCTAGGGTTGTTTTTGTTCTGACTGGGATGCAATGTGAATAACACGGGGTGCAACACGATCCGAACATGGATACTTTCAATGGTTTTATGATGATGCTGAGGATAAAAAAGATCAATTTATGAGGAATCAAAAGAGTAGGTTGGAAAAGCTTCAACATGATCTTGAGGCTGCAAAAATGGAGATGGAGTGTTTAAAGAATAAGATTAGAGAATTACAAAATCAATTGAAGAACATCATGAATCTGGAAAAAATTTGGAAGAAACTGTTTGGTTTTGTTTTAGTTATTGTTGTTTTTAGGATGTTGTAACAGGTTTACCAGTTTAACATAGTTTGAGTCAGATGTAGCATTTTGAAATAGTCTTGAAATAGTTTGTAACAGATGTATCAGTTTCCATTTCAATTAAAGGATGAATTATGTGTTTCAATAATGAGTTTCAATTTCACTATGTTTGCACTTGAGTTATGCCATATGTTCAAGGATCAAGATGTATCAGTTGGTTTCAAAATACCTTACCAACTGTAATCATAATGTTCAAAATTCAGAATTAATATGTTCAAAACATTAATTGCAATCATAGATTCATAACATAGGTTCATAACATTACTTATCCAAAAGACCTTAACATTACATCATAACCCAGATTCATAATAGTACATCATAGCATAGGTTCATAACATAGGTCCTTAACATTAACCAAACATTGAGTCTCACGTAAAAGAAACACAAAAGAAAACATTATTTAAGAGTGCGAAAATAAATCTAAATTTTCCAGCTTGGTGTGGATCTCCTGGTAGGAGTTGTCCTTCTTGTTTTTAGGCCAATAGCAGTTCTGGCTACATTCAACCTAGTTGTTGGACCAGGTGGTATGAAAGGAGTAGTTGGCCTTCTGCCTAACAACTTCTTGGATTTTTGAGTCACTTTCTTGGATTTTTGGGTCACTTGCTTAGATGCTTGACTTGTTTGTTGGGATGCTTGAGTAGGCACTTGTTGAGATTCTTGAATAGGAACTGGTTGAGATGCTTGAGTAGGCACTTGTTGGGATGCTTGAGTAGACACTCTTCCCTTCCACCAAGGTCAGCAATAAGCAGCTCCAAGAACCATGTCCAGCTATCCTTATTTTCACTCTTCACTACTGCAAATGCTATTGGTAGCATTTGATCATTGGGATCTCTACCTATGGCTGCAAGGATTTTACCTCCACAAAGTCCTTTCAAGAAACATCTATCAAGGCCAATGAAATGTTTGTATAATTTGAAGCTTTCCTTACAAGCTGCAAAACATATGTATAGCCTTCTGAATTGTATTCTCTGATCATCAGTACCTTCTTGAGCAAGTTGGACATTCAGTTTCACAGTTGACCCTGGGTTTGATCTTAATGACTCATGAAAATAGTCATAAATCCTTGTATAATCCCCTAGGAAAGACCCATCAACCATGTCTCTAGCTACAAACCTAGCTCTTATGGTCTTGGTCTTGTTGACCCCAATTTTCCACTTCTTTTGAACCTATTCCTTCATGTCCTTCAACTTCATTCTAGGGTTGGTTTTAAGTGAATTCGGTATTCTTTTTCTCAACCATTTAGTCTTCAACATCTTCACATTATACACTCTACTTCAACTATGAGTGTCTACTATCTTTCTTAGTTGCCCAGAATCCTCATTAGAAAACTTAGCATAATGAGCTTCCCATTGACATCCTTCTTTATACCTAACCTTAACCCTTATCTTGTCATTTTTTGTGTACTTTAAGTCTCTGCCAGATTTGACTGCATAATAGGTAATTGCTTCCTTGAAATCATCTTTTGTAGTCAAATATCTTCCCACCTCCCACTTGTAATTGGACATGTTCTTTTGTTGCTTGAATATTGGATACTTCTTTCTCCTAACTCGACTGTTATCATCACTATCACACTCACTTTCAAGATCCTCACTTTCATTATCACTACCTTTAAAATTTTCTTTGTTTTCTTCCCACTTTTCTTTACCTTTTTTGCTTTTCACCCATTCATTACCATCTTCAATGTCATAATCAATTAGGTTACCATCTTCCTCATCCAACTCAGTTTCATACTCATCTGAATCATCATCAAATACCACCTCCATTGCACTATCATAATGGAAGCTTTCATCATCAGAACTATTAGAACTATCAGCATCATCTACCTCACCAACCCTTTGTCCATTATCATCAGCATCTATTGCATCCTTTTCTCTTGCATCACTTAGCCCAACATCATTTCCCCTTGTCCATTAACATCAACATTTGGCAATTCAGTTTCATTCACCATCTCCTCAAGCACAACTTTAGTCTCATCTACCATCTTATTAAGTGATATTTCATCAAAGGGTATCTCATCAACAGGTACCCCAGCAAAATTAGGCTGTGAGAATATTTGTTGAATAAAGATGTCAACACTAAGGTCAACCCTGTAGAGATCAGCAGTCTCTAAGGCACCTTTTGTCATCAACCAACAAATTCATGCCATCCGTAGGACCCCTATAGTATATCTTCTCTATGGCCTCGTAACCTAGTTCGCTAATAGCACCTAACAACTCAAAATAGCTCCACTTATCAGCATCTACTCTTAACTTGGCAACCTGACCCCCTTCATACACACTAAATTCCTCATCAATGAACTCACCATTGTGATGGATTATAATATTCAGAAATTCATCCATTTCAAACTATGCTCTAAATAGAAACGAAGAAAATGATATGTATATCAGAAAAATAGATTTCAATAAACCCTAAATACCAAACTATAATACCTTCATGAACGCACACATATAACTTACCTCAAAAGTAGTGTTATCTTCGTTTCAACTTGACTTTGTTTCGCAACCAAAAAAACTTCAACTTGGATATTGTTCTACAATTGCTGCTACGTTAGGGTGTCCTTCAATCCTATTTTCCTACTTCTGCGTTACTATTTCAATCCCAAGTTACTTTTGAAGTTATATCTTAATGTAATCCAGGTGGCCAACAAGATATAATCCATGTGGCAATTTAATTTAACAAATATAACATGTGTCTGCCACATATTTAAAACCATTGACTTTGACTAACATTTTGGACAGAAAGGACAAACGTGTACCTTTTTGAACAATTAAATGATCACTTTGAACTTTTAAAACTTAAGGGATCAAAATGAACCCCGAGGTATACTTAAGAGACCAAAAAGGGTATTTAACCATATTTATTCTAATGGAAGAAAATTCCATGCTTTGTGTTCACATTTCCATTCCTAAGAAGTAGGCCAAACTTCTAAGTCTAACATATCAAACTCATTGTACAAGCTTGCCGTAAACTTTGCCATTTAAGTCACAAGTTTTTTGACCATCTAAACTATTGTTTCAGTGCCCAAAAGACAATGAACCGCAATGACGGGATACCAATGGGACATTACAAGGTCGGCCTAGTTATTGGTTGGTACAATTATGGAAAGTTTTAAACTTTTTGTGTCCCTTGCTCACATGTTAATGCAACATGCTCCAGTGTGCGCCAAATTACTTGTGTGCATCTTTCAAACATTTACAAGGTCGTAAACCTTTCCAGGGTCTACATTGAAAGCTTTCTAGTGATATAAAATGAGAAATATTGGACTGTTTATCAAGGGGATCAAAATTTTCATAATCCAAATTTGCGTAGGAACAAGAAAGGTTGCTCAAACAACACTCACTTTAGAATTGAAATAGACACCACTTGCAGAGAAAATGCAGACTGTGTCGTCTAACCGATCATACCCACGAAAGTTGTCCAAATGTTGGAACCAATACTAATTATATATTTATTTTGATGTTAACTTGCACATGTTATATTATACAAATAACAACTTCAGATTACAACACAACAAAGAATCAAAACAAATAATAAATTCAAATCATAAAACTACTTAAATGACTTAATATACTGCATATATCAAAACACTTTCATCACCATTTACTATAGCGTCCATCAACATAGAATCCAAATCTAAATTATGTTTAGCCGATTTCCAGTAATATGGGATATCATCCACAATTGATATTTACGAAACAAACCTATATATTCTTCTAACAATTCTTTCCCATGCGTTCAACTCTTCCCTTCTTTACCCGGTCGAAATTCCAATGAACCTCAAACTCGATCTTAGAGGAGGTTTGCAAAAAAAAAAAAATTTCCAATAAAACCCATATTAAAAAAATTGAAAAAACTTGGAGAAGAAAATGGAATGAGGTGCAAGGAAATGATTTACAAAACTCCTTAATTTATATAATTACTCACTTGAATTCACTTATACAATTGGCAGGCCCATTATAGTAAAATTAAATCAATCACTAATAATTTGTACTTAAATAATAAAAAGTTATAACTGCCAATTTCATTGTTATTAAATATTATTTAATTTACAATAATTCTTTAAAAATTATTTAAATGTGATGTAAAAATTTATTTAACCAATAAATTAATATAATAAATTAAATAAAATAGATAATTAAATATTAGTTTAAATAAAAGAAATTAAAATTTACTTATTTATTTATGAAACTGAAAAATATATTACTTATTATTATAAAAATAATCTATTTATTTAAATAAAATAAATTAAATTAAATTAAATTAATTATAATAAAATATAAGAAAAAATCTTAATAGGAAGATCGAAGACCCGCCATTTCATTTGGTGGGTGGGTGCAAGTAAAGTGGAGAAGGGTCTACTATTTCTTCTATTGAGTCTACTATAATTGTTTTTTTTTATTTAAATGAATAATATTTTAATTTTTAAAAATAGTAATAGTTTAATATTTAGATAAATAAAGGTGGTAGTTTGGTGAAAAAATCATCATCTGTTTTGTTATACAAGCACGAACATGGTAGTGGAAGGAAAAACTTAAATAATGCATGGCAACTCATTTTCTCACAGTATTTTTTTTTGGTTTCCCTCAACATTACATAAAATCCAAATCTGTCACCATGCGTGTTGTTTTGTAATTATTTGAATGAAATAATAGGGAATGATATGGCAATATTTCCAAAAACATAGTGTCCCCAAGCTCTTCAATTTACGTCACGGGAATAAATTTTTCTTCTTCCATATATAAGTTCTATTTATGTAATTTACGTGTCTTGAACTTTTACTTGGTTCACGAACTTATGGTGGTTAATTTGAGGAACACAACTATTTTTTTTTCCAAAATTAAGTCTGGATAAACAATTATTCTAGATGCAAATTGCAATTAATGAGTAGAGTAGAGAGATGAGTCACACGCCTTTTACATTATAATAAAATGATTAATATCTATTTTGATCCCTTGTTAAATTGATGATTTTGAAAAAATTCTGTAAAAAAAATTTTGACTGGATTTTTTTTCTTCATGCTTTGATCCTTTAAAAAATTTATCATCAATAACTTATTAAATATCATGTAATTTTTATAAATTAAATTTATTTTGTCTCCATCAAATTGACAACTTTTGAAAAATTCTCTTGTGATATACTTATATTTTTACTAATTTTTTTTTTAATAACAGATGTACAAGTATTTAATGTCTTGATTTTTTTTACATTTAGTTATTATAAATTAATAACTTGTCTATTTGATATCCAACAGAACTTAGTTACTAAATAATTTCCTCTAAATTATTCAAAAATTAGTCACCATATAGTTTTTTTATCACCACTATACATATAGTCAAATCAAGTCTTTGAGATCAATATCTGTTAAAAATAAGGTCATTGCAACTAGTTTATAAGATTCTAAACAACATTTAAGGCCCGTTTGTTTTGGCTTTTTTTAAAAATGATTTTTATAGTGTTACAAGATTTTGTGAAAAAAAATTTTACAAAGAAACTTTTTATAAAAGTTTCAAATGAAAATTTTGTTTAAATAGTTATTTTTAAAATGTGATTTTAGGTATTTCATCTAGTTATGGGTAAAAAAATTGGATATCAAAATTTCAAAAAATCACTTAATTTTGAAGCTATTTCAAATAGATTTTCACAAAAATCATTTTTGAAATACAACTTTTTGAAAAAGTTATGATTTTGACAAAGTTTTGGTCTTCAATAATCTATGTTTATGTTTTAGGATGTCAAAATTAGTGTTTCATTTTAAAAAAAACGAATATAAAAAAACTTATAATATTTTGAAAAACGATTTTGGAAAATCTATTTTCAAAAATACAAAGAAAAAATCCATTTTTTTAAACATGTGTTAACAAACACATAAAGACAACTAAATAAAAAGATTCATGTGGTAAAATAATCCACAAGTTGTAGAAGTTTGTAGAAATATTCTTTAAACTAAATCCGTGATGGAAAGGCAAAGTAACTAGCTTATTCATGTAGATTCCGAAGTCACAATAAAATGACAAAATGATGAAATTGAAAAAGAAGTCAGTGTGGGTGGGGAGGTGGTGCTATGTGTGACAATGTGTGGTGGATGTTAAGGGTCGGTGAAAGTGAAAGCAAATACCAAAATCAAACCCAAATATATGTATTTTTGTATAACAAAATCTATAACCCAATTATCATCAGCTTAACAGTAAAGATTAATCTCTCGAATTAAAGAAAAATATTAAAGACGCTAAAATTTTTAGTAAAACAATTTAACATTATTGTATATCTAAAATTGAATATGAATCAGGACATCTAATTTCTCTGGCACTCGAATAAATGTGAAATTTAATAGACGACAATTTTTTTTTGACTAAATAAAATATTCATTCATTCCAATCGATAGAGTACATTGTTGCAATGCAAATTAAGAATCGCCAAAAACAAAAAGGATGAATTTGTAAACAAACTCACAACATCCATATTAATAGCATAAAACGGCAAATTGCATATGCCTACGAATATAACTATGACTATATTGAAATTTCTGAAATATTCATGTCTCCAGATCTGTAGCGTTAATGACACCAAAGTCATAGATAGGATCTGCATTAAACGAAACTCATCTGTCAACCTGAAACAAATGAACACTGCGCATAAAGACAGAAAAACAAAATACACCGCACAAAGACGGAAAATCAAAATAAACAACGACACACTAAAATGACGAAATCACAAAAAAAAACACAATATATGTGAAAATCACTTATTTAACTAATAGAGAAACAAGAATGATTTGGAAGGGTGATTTTGAATCAAAATCGATCCTACATCACCCCTCTCTAAGGGATTATAGACAACAAAACTTCTATTAAAAAATTAATGCGTATTTAGAGTTGAGTTCGAATTAGAATCTTTAATTAAGCGGATATAATTAACTTTTAAGAAATAAATTTTTTTTAAAAAAAAAAGTTCTATATTTGGTGACCTCAACCATTGTCCATATATACCCCTCTTCTCCACACTTCCCCATCATCAAAGTTTCTTCCTTTCTCTCTTCTCTGTCTTCTCCAACAACTTCCATTCTTGCTTGACTGTGTTTTTCCAAAAGGGTAATAATCCCAATGGCAAAAGACGTTGAAGTTGCTGAACGTGGCTCTTTCTCCAACAAAGACTACCATGACCCTCCTCCAGCACCACTCATTGACGCTGAAGAACTCACAAAATGGTCCTTTTACAGGGCCCTTATTGCTGAGTTCATTGCAACTTTACTTTTCCTTTACGTTACTGTTTTGACCGTGATTGGTTACAGTATCCAAACTGATGTTAAAGCTGGTGGTGATGAGTGTGGTGGTGTTGGTATTCTTGGAATTGCTTGGGCTTTTGGTGGCATGATCTTTGTTCTTGTTTACTGCACTGCTGGAATTTCAGGTTTGGTTTTCTTCAGATCTCTTTGGTTTTGCTTCATTGTATATGGTTTATATTTTTTGCATTTTTTTGGTGTTTGAAAAAATGTTTATTTGAGTTGAATGTATTATTGTAGGGGGTCACATTAATCCAGCAGTGACATTTGGGCTATTATTGGCTCGTAAGGTGTCTTTGGTGAGAGCAGTTATGTACATGGTGGCTCAGAGTTTGGGGGCTATTTGTGGAGTTGGGTTGGTTAAGGCTTTTCAAAGTGCTTACTTTGATAGGTATGGTGGTGGAGCTAATTTTCTCCATGAGGGTTATAGTACTAGTGTTGGATTAGGTGCTGAGATTGTTGGGACTTTTGTTTTGGTATACACTGTTTTCTCTGCTACTGATCCTAAGAGAAGTGCTAGAGATTCTCATGTTCCGGTATGTTTTCAATTCATTTCTGGTTCTAGTTTTTCTGTATTATATGCCTTTTTTGTGGATTTGTTTTAAAATGCACACATGAATTTGGTATAACTGTGTAGAGTATATGATGTAGTTGCCTGAGTTGTGTTGAAAATTTCGAAAATGACTGTGACAAAATAGTATTAAGACTGCTGATATTGATATTGATATTCACTATTTTTATAATAAAGAATAAATTATGGTTAATATCACAAAAGCCTGTAGGCGACTGCAATACCACTACGACCCCAATTGCGACCGTTACTTAAAACCGAATTAACAAGTTTGATATACATTTCTTTTTGGAGTATTTTGGTTGAAATGCATCCCTCTTAGTTTTTAGGTGTGTTAAATTTAATTAATCTCTTATCACACATGAGAAAATCAAATCATATTCATATATGATTTATACACATAAAAAACATACATATGAATATGATTATATTTACATTATATTAATAAGTTTGAGCTGGCTTGCTTTTTTGTACTTTGGTTGTTTTTTTAAATAATTACTTTTCAAGACAATGATCTTGAAATTGCTTCTGAGCAAAGAAAATAAAATAGTGTTTTTTTAAAGTAATAGTAGCCTAAAATATAGGGTAATATTCAATGTTTATGATTTTTTACCTACTCTTTTGCTTGGCTTCTTATAGTCAACATCTTTGATTTTAAGTTTTCCCAAAATCTTAAAGTCATAATTAATTTCTCAGTGGTTACTTACATCTTTTGGTTCACCTAGACACTCTAGGGTGGTAAAGTAAAGCTAACTTTTTCCTTTCATTCACCACAATAATTTCCAAATGAAATGATGTTGTTAATGACAATATAACACAAGCATGCGTTTGTGGAGTATCTGGTCCCCATTACCTTGTAGAGTTTATGGCAGTGGTTGAATTCCATATTATCCAATCTTGCAAAAAGTGGATTCTAATTGTTTCCTTGAAAACAAAATTATGTGTTAAGTTTGAGATTAATGTGTTCTATGTCATTGTCCTACAAAGCTGGCAAAATCAAAATGGAATTTCCAGTTTCAACCTTTATTCTTGATATGTCCATATCAGTTTTTTGGTTCATACATTATACCTTGAAATACTTTTTACTAGATTCTTCTAATAAATAAAGAATAAAATCATGGGCTTTTCACATGCATGCATGTCCCATCTGTCCCAACTCCATTAGTTTTTGTCACATAATTTGTATTTTTCTACTCATTTGGATTCATGTGTTTGGAATATGTTTGTATCTACTTTAATTCAATTGGTATATTTGTTTTTTCTATGTATGTGAAGGTTTTGGCTCCACTTCCCATTGGCTTTGCTGTATTCATGGTTCATTTGGCAACCATCCCGGTCACCGGAACCGGCATTAATCCCGCTAGAAGCCTTGGTTCTGCTGTTATCTTCAACCAAGAAAAGATCTGGAATGACCATGTGAGTTTCCTTTCCATATTTTTGTTACGAGTCGCGTCATTCTGCCAAATTCGCGGCAAATTCTAACATATTTTTGTTGTGTGTTCAGTGGATATTTTGGGTTGGACCATTTGTTGGAGCAGCCATTGCAGCGTTCTACCATCAATTCATCTTAAGAGCAGGTGCTGCTAAAGCTCTTGGATCATTCAGGAGTAGCAATGCTAATTGAGTGTTAATGGGAAGAGATGAAGTAATTGATACCATTTGCTTTGTATTTTGCAAGTTTGCAACCTCATTCTCTATTGTGTAATCAAGATTTGTGGATAAGTGTTAGGTTAAAAAGTCTCTTTCGTTACAGAGGGAGCCTTTTTACACTTTCCTCTGTATTCTCTTTAGTGTGTCATCTTTTTCTTTTTTTAAGTTATTCTCTTCTGTCATCCTTTGTACTCATTATATATTTATGGAAAAATATTTCAAGTTTAACTTATCTATTTAATCATAATTTAATTGGGAAAGAAATGTGTATAATGCATTAATGTTACATATGAAATTATGTATTATTAAATGTGAAGTTATGTTTATATAGTGCAGGGACAAGTACACTACTTTCTGAAAAGGAAGAAATGCTTCAGGGTAGTGTTAAGTCTAGTCATATTACTGCAATGTACCTGGTACTGGGTAATGGTATTAATCTCTCTCAGAGAAATACAAGATTTATTAGTAAAACTTTATGATATTTGGAACTAGAAAACAATAGTACAATTAATACGTCTTGCATGAACAAGAAAAAGTAACGAAGAAGATTGATTTTTATAGATTTATTGCTATATCTGAAATTATGTGTGATGTATGAAATATTTGGCTATGGTTTTAAAGTGATTTTTTTTTTTTTTAATTTGGTGTTATGAGTGGTTGCAAAATGTTGTTTTAGTTCTCGACAAATAAGGTAGTTTCTTAATTATGAGATTAAACACAACAATATAGTAATTTTGTTTAAATTTTTTTTTGTTGGTGTAACACTTTGTAAGTGTACAGTTTAAAAATCGAATTGACATAATTTTTAATGTGTGTCCATGCTAAGCCAAGTGGCCACATCGGTGTAAATTGTAATGGCTAGTTTTACTGTTATCTTATTTTCCTCAAAAGTTGTTTGGTAAGTGGTTGATATTTACTTTTAAAGCGTGACTTTAGGAAGTTGTTAGCATGGAGCCATGGACCACCACTTGTAAGAGAATATTTTGGCTTGCATATTTAATTGCATAATTATGTATAAATATACGAAAATATATTGACTATTAAAATATAATTAAATTGCAATGGTAATTTTTTGAAATTAATTTGTTAAATAAATTTAAGTGAATATTGTTTACCGTAAAAATTGATAAACAATCGGTAGTCCTTCAAAAATACTAAATTTTTGGTTACTCACATGATCGACTAGATTGATCCTAGGACATGTTCTTTATGTTTGATATGTTTCGTTTATAATGAAGAACACTTCGACACAAACTATGAACATAGTTTGTTTGATTCATATAAATCCTTAAAATAACGTAATGACATGTACAAAGAGTAAAATAAAGTAAAAGCAATTGTAAAATAAATTGCAATAATGTAAATGACACGAACTTTAAAGATTCTGGAAAAGTTAGAGTTGTATAAAACTGTAAATGGAATGAAAATGGTGTATCTATACGTACATTTTCAGAATGACTCGTTTCTCACACACAAGTACTTTGAGTGAATTTAATGAGATTTTGTACAAAATGAACACCCCAAATCTATACATTAAGATCCCTATATATATATATATATATATATATATATATATATATATATATATATATATATATATATATATATATATATATATATATATATATATATATATATATATATATATATATACTAAATTGATGCAACCGTTTCTAACAGTCTTTCGACTAGAGCTCGCCACGTTGCGCCATGCATGCCTCTTTCTTGCCCTGAAACTCTACGTGTCTCCAAGTACAATAGATCAGGACAAATAACAGTTATGCTTTCGCTCCGACTTAACTTCTTTGTCGAAGTAATCCCTTTCGTGGAACTAGAGTAAATAACTTAGAAAATATTTCTAAGTCTGTGTCTATCATCTTTCTTTATAAAGACGACCTCGACGAATACTGAAGAGACAAGTTAAACCGTGTCGAAGGCTTACGGCTTTCTCAACCTCTATTCATTAGTAACAACGTGGTGTCGAGTTTACCAGCTAACAAATATATATTAAATATAAAAGATGTTTATATATTCTAATATACTCTCTTAGTCACAAGTCATGATATATTGAGATTAAGATGAAAATTATCAAAGAGATTTTGTGGAAGACGCTTAGTGAAGATGTTATCTGTTTGGTATAATGAAGAAACATGTAACACACGAACTTGGCCACAAGTAACTTTCTCACGCACAAAGTGAATATCCATCTCAATATACTTAATCTGTTGATGTTAATCATGATTGTTAGAGAGATACATGACGCTTACGTTAACACAGTAGACTAACATGACCTTCGAGACATGACAATATAGTTTTACAAAAAGAGTCCTAAGTCAACATGTCTCATACTACATTAGCGAATCCACGATATTCATATTCACCACTAGAACGAGACAAAGTAGGTTGTCGTTGCAAACCAAGAGACGAGGTTGTCTGAAGATATATACAATACCCAAATATGGACCTTTTCGTGTCTGGACATCCACCTTAGTCGATATTAGTATATGGAGGAATGATATAAATGTAGACTGAAATCAAGAGTGTCCTAAATATATTGAATGATGCACTTAAGGCAGAAAATGTTGTGTTTTCAAATCATGCATAAAAAACACACTTTCTACACAACATAAGTGATATCCAGTATTGTAAAAGTCAAGTATTGAAGTGCTTCAGCAAGACTATGGTACCTAGTGGGATCATGATATGATTTTCCAAAAGACCCACTTAGTTTGGCTTATGTGTCCATCAGTGTAGCATATGGTTTGCAACAAGACATACCTAAGTGCTCAATAATTTTCTCAACATATTTCTTTTGTCACAAAACATACCTCATGTGTATCCGGTAACAGAAATACAAAGAAAGTAACTAAGAGGACCTAAAGTCTTCATAACAAATTGGGAGCCAAGTTTAGTCATGAAAGATTGTCAAAGGGAATATAAGGAGGCAGCAAGAATGATGTCATCCAGATAGAGAAGGATATAAGTTATCATTACCTCCACGGTATATGAATAAGAAATGATTAGAGATGCTGTAAGAGAAACCCAAGGGAACTAAATAATCAGTAAATCGCAAATACCAAGCATATGGTGCTTAATTCTATAGAGTGACTTCTTGAGCAAGCATACATAATCAGGATATTTAGGATCTTGAAAATTGGTGGTTGATGCAAGTAGATAGTTTCATCAAGACTACCATGCAAAAATGAGTTCGTGACATCTAATTGATAAAGACACCATGATTTTGATAAAGCAACATTGAGTATCATTTTATCAATGATTGGTTTGACTACATGACAAAAAGTATCACCAAAATCGACACCATTTTGTTGTCTGACACCATCACCTATAACTCGGGATTTGTACCTCTCTAAGGACCTATAAGATTTCTTTTTATATATGAAAATGCATAAAATTCAAATTATCTAATATTAGGCGGATGAGGAACTAAGTCTCATATCTTATGTTCAATAAGAGCATCATATCAATCTTTCATAACCATTTTCCAAATATAATAATGTAATGTACGAATAAGATTGGTAGGTGTAACACCCCAATTCTACCCAATAATTTATACGAAAATCAGAGTATATAAATTCCAGAACAATCACATGGGATGTCACATTTTGACATTTAAATCACATATGGCGTTCACGCCTTCAACATAGATACATAACACCTTTTAAAATAGATGAACAATTAACCACAAGATTTATCCTTTAAAACAAAGTCACTTTTATTAATATGCAGCGGAAGTCACAACTATTGATATTAAATCATTTAACAACTTTATTCATTGGGACAACTTCAACAAATATCAATTGTCCAACAAACCAACTTCAAACGTCACAACGAAAGTAATAACAACAATGAACAACAACATGAGCAATTATTCATCCCCTCGAGTGCTACATATCAGAGCGACGATACCGACTCTTAAAGAAACAACAACTAAATCTTCATCGCTGCAAATCACCTGCACGTTACCAGTATAAAGGTAACGGCGAAACAAATAAAGGGTGAGATATCAACCATATAAATAGAGTTATGATAAACAATATATTCAGGTTCAAGTCATAATAATCATCACTTTGCGGTATAATCGTTACCGTCTAATTCACCTCGCTATTTCAATCAAAACGACATACATCACAATATCACACGTGATTTCATATTCAAGTCATGACAAACTCATAATCATACAAAATGGAATGCGACTCTAACAAATGCACATGCATGTGGTACTCAGGGCTTCAGCCCCCATCGCCAATTGCCAGTTAATAGAGGCATCAAAACAGGCATAAGCCTTCATCACTGTTTGCCAATCCAGGCCGTTACGAAAATGCAATTCATGTGACTCGATGAATGCAACATCACAAAGATATATTCACCACAAAAATCATCACGAGGCATACGCCTATATCACAAATAATTACCAATAATTAGAGGTAATTTCATCGTCACTTTATATCCTCCACTTCACAATAATTCACAAAAACTCATCGCATCACAACACCACTAATACATCACAAAAACGATTCGTTGACAATAATTCACCAACAAGAAATCAGTCACAGATAATTCACGCAAACATCGCAAAACTTCACAAAACTCACAAAAACACGTCACGTCGCTACATCACAAAAACACCGCAAACACAACGATTATCGGATTATTCCCGAACACGACACAAACAATTCACCATTCATTTATTCACATATCAAAATCTTGTCATTCACTCAATTTCACAACAACACAATTAAATCAAATAATCCATACAACATCACTTTCACAGGGAAATTCCAACACAATTAACACTACAATTATACCAAAACACAGAGATAATATTGTTCCCCTAAACCCCACACACGATTCATCATCATATTCCTGTTTATAGAGCAAGAACCTCACCCTTACCTTGGATTGGAGACCGCTCTAAAATCTTCTGGTTGAATCCGAGCTTCTGGCTTCGCATAATTTTTTCGGTTTCTTTCCTCTTTTGCAGCTTCTCTTTTTTTTGGCTGCCACTTTTTCGTACCTTTACCAACCATTGTTTCTGTTCTGATAGCAACTATTCCCAAAACCCTCACTGATACTTCAACTTTCTCTTTTTATTAAGTATAACCAAATAACACTATTACTTCTTATTGGGCTTAATATTAGCACCTCCATTTTTGCTAATTCTCACATCACAACCAAACCAACTCAATTAAATAATTAGTCCAATAAAATAATATTATTTCTAATATTATTTCTTCGATTAAACCGACGAATTTACCCGACCATCCACTTAACCACTCAAATAATATAATAATTCAATAATTCCTCTTGGATTAATACCGATAAATCCCCAACTTTGACAATTTCCAATAATTAAATCCTTAAATAATTTAATTAACCAATTAATTAAAATCGGAGCATTACAGTAGGCAATGGAGAAATATAGTTTGAAGATGAGGTATAGAGATTAAAAATTTTGTGAGGCTTAAAAATAACATATTGTGCTTGGTTGGTAATTTGAGCTAAGGGAGGTGAGTTATATGGTGAAATGATTGGGTCGAAAGTTTATGATGAGGACAACTGTGAGGACGAGAAGATATTTTATGTATGCAATTGCATTTTATGGGAGATAGAAGTCATAATTTTGGGATTTGGGGATAAGGTAGTTGTGACCGATGATGTAGAATTTTAAGTAAGGGAGAATTTATTTGTTGTAGTAGTGTTTTAATGAAAATATCTTGGATCATACTTAAGAAAGAGTGTGTTCTTTGTATAAAAAAAATCATAATTAGTCGTTGAAGCAGCATTTAAGGTAGAAAACGAAAAACATATTTTTATTATAGGTGACATACCTAGAAATAATTATTTTATGACTCTACAATTCATAACTTTTATAACCATTATGATTTGAAGAATAACCTAAAAATACACATGATGTTGAGCGAGACTGTAATTTATTTCTAAAGGTGGATGAAATGAGAGGATAAAAAAGACAACCAAAGACTTTAAGATGAAATTATGACAAGTATCTTTGGTAGAGAACTTTAATGGGAGTCCGTAGGGAAAAATTATTTTTGGGGAAAATGTTGAGGAGGTAAGTGACCATCTATAACATGTATTGCATGATGCCAAATATGAGATAGGAGAAAGGCATGACTAACATTATGAGATGTCATTTCATGTAGTTCATAAAAAGATGGATAGTGTAACTTCAACCAATCAAATGACACCATTTAATTTGTACATATTTAATCATTTATTAAATAGTATAATTGTTTGTTGTTTTCAATGCTTTTTACACTAAGGGTAACCTTACCCAACTTTTTGAGTTGGGTAAATAAGAATTCACCTTAAAAAAATGTAATTGATAATAGTCTTTTCCATTATCACATTTAAAACATTTGATTTCTATTTCAAATTGTATTTTAATATGAGCATGGAGCAGGAAAAAAATGGAATACACTTAAGATTTATTTGCAATTGGAAAAATTAATAAAATTTTGTGAAATCATCAGAGAATAAAGCATAATAAGGATGCCCATGTGAACTTAGAATACGTGACTTCCAAATATCACTATGGAAAATACTGAAAGACAATAAGGTATAAGAAAAAGATTCATAGAATGAAAATTTTATTTGTTTTCCAAAAGGAGAATAATAAAAAAAATACTTTTTCCGAAACTTATTATAGAAAATGAAATTGTTTCGGCAAAAAGAACTTAAGATCAAAGTGCGCGCATGTCCTAAGAGGTTGTTCCACAATTATTTAGATAAAGAGACAAAGGTGGATTGTAATACCCCGAAAATCTAGATTAATTATTTAAATTAGTTATTTAATTGATTGAGTATGAATATATGAGTCAAATGTGATTATTGTGATTTATTGATGAGATTTTAAAATGTTTTGATGAATATGATGTGTTCGGATGTATTGTTGTGGGTTAGAGATAATTAAGAGGATTATTTAAATAATAATGGAATAATTAGAATTATGAGCAGAATCATTTTAATTATAAAAATAGGCTAATGTTGGTGTTAAGATGATGAGGGTAAGATGGTCATTGTAAGAGGTTAGTGAGGGTAAAAAGGGAAATACCATATTAGGGGTCCTAGGGGTGAAAAGAAAAAAGAAGGAAAAGAAGTTTATTTTGGTACGATTGAATTTGGAGAAGAGGCAGAGAGAAGAGAAAAATACAGGGCACGAAGAACTCTGAGGGATTCGTAGAAAGAACACAATGAGAATCATAGCAAACTACAACCTAAGGTAAGGGGGTGATTCTTGTCATTGTGATTGATATGGGGTTTAATTATATGTAGGGTTTGTTGTGGTTTATGATGAATTTGATTTTTATGATGAATTTGATGATTGTGATGAGATTATGATGACTGATGTTCGGAATGTGAAATTGGTATGACTAATGATGTTAGTATTTAACCACATAATGAGTAGTAACATGAACTAAGGTCAATTTCAATGTTTCTATGAATTTGAAAGTTTAGGTTTTCATGACGATTCTTGGGATTGTGATGAATAATTGTATTATGAGGCTCCTAATGGAAAATACATGTTAGAAATAGGTTGTTATGCCTTAAATCGTAGGAAAATGATGATTAATATGTGTCTTGGGGTTAAAAAATCGTAGGGGACTAATGATGTTCGCGCAAGAATTTTTATGCAAATCGCAGAAGGAGCTTAGCGCGGGTGGTTTTAGACGTTGTAGCGCCTGTGTGTGGGCTTAGCACCAAACTCTTTGGTGGCAAGGTTTGGTAGGGTGCTTAGCGCGGTATGGGATGTGAAAACTTATATTTTCTTTGATTTTTCATGAGATTGTGCATGCTTATACCTTATCATATTTTATACTTAATTTTAAAAGGATTAAAGATGCATGGAAGGATGATTTTGGAGACCTATTGGAATTAAACATGAAAATTTGTTATTTGCTTATGTGCTTGTTTGATTATGATACATGCTTTGTAAAGAGGATTATAAGTGAGTATATGCTTGTTGTAATGAGGTGTTGTTGTGACGGTTTATAACATGATAAATATGAGGTATGTGTGGTATTAATTGAGATGATTGTAATGTGGATGTAATGGGATGATGATTATATGATATGATGAGCAAATGAATGATGATGCATTTTGACTAGCTGCGGTCATGATTAGTATGCTGTTGCGCAGCATACATTCTAAGCATATGTTAGGACATTGGTCCAGTGATGTTTGCAGGATGATTGGTCCTGTGTTAAGACGTCAGTCGAGTGACGGCCTCAATCCCATAGTGTGGATTGGGTGCGATACTGTGAAGTGCTCTAGTTCCAAGCAAAAATCGATCCTATTGGTGGGGATCCTTGAAAGTAAAGATGATTGAGGCATAAGTGAAGTTATGGTACCACATGCATGAGTCACTGATGTTGCATTGCATCCTTTGTGGCATTGCATGATAATGGATTAAGTGATGTTTGATGATTTGTGAATAAATGATATTCATTGTGATGATTGTTGATTATTAATGTGTTTTGAGGTGAATGAACTAATGATGTGAGATTGTGAGTAAGTATGTGAAGTATGATTGAAGGGTGGAATCTTTGATAATTATTGTGCAACTACTATGATTACTCCTTACATCTTTTATAATGATTTGCAATTACTCACCCTTTCTGCTTGGAAATGTTGCCTCAAAACGTGGATAACTTGCAGGTGATCAAGAATAGTTTGTTGAAGCTTAGAGGATAGCTTCAGAGTGCTTTGTTAGTTACTTTTGAGTTAGAGGTGTCTTGCTCTGATATGTAACATTGGGTTGGGAACGCTTTAGTTTTGAAGTTATTGTTCTTTTAAAAGTACATTTATACTAATGTCGTTATTTGAGAAGCTATTTGATGTCGACCTTAATAATTATAAGGTTTCTGAAATTTTATTTGAATAAATGAAATTAAGTTGAGACTAAGAATTGCGCTTTGAAGTTTGAAAATTATATGTTGATATCATTTAGAGAATCTTGAATTTAGTTATTTGAGAACTTGTGTTACGGAGCAAGAATGATAATTATGATGTTTATATGAAGATGTGACACCTATGTGGTGATTTATGTGTAATTATTTATTAAAGTAATTGTTGGAGGTAGAAGGGTGTTACATGGATGGTTAGGAGTTGGTAGTGTCTATTCTTGTGGTAAGTGGATACAGGTTACATGAGTTATCACATCTGATTAAAAGAATCCCCTTATGAAAATCCTTCAAGGAAAAACCAAAAGGATCAAATTCAACTTAAATATCATTATCAATGATAAATTTTCTTATCGAAACAACATGTACTTGATAAAATTACAATGACGGGCACCCCTAAATGTGTAGGATTATATGAAGGTTTTAGGGTTGTTGTTTGTTTTAGAGAAAGCTCACCTATGAATGGAGAGAAGCTATATATATGTGGTTTCAGAATGAATTGAATATCTTTCTCAACCCCATGGTACATTTATTTATAGAGTTTTATTGGGTCTGGATCCTTGGACCCAAGCAGTGGTTATTCTGCCATCATAAAGTGTGGAACTGTTAGTTTCCCATATTTTTTAGGAGAACAAAAATTCTCCCTTTGACTGAGCTTCCATATTGTTACTGTCCAAAGACACGCTAATCCCTAAGTTTCATGAGTAAGCAATAAGTTGTTTTATCCAATCCCAACAGAGGAAGTGTGATACAACCAACAGGCGAGTGTGAAACCCAATGTGCAAGTGATTATACCAAGGGGCGACTAGAAGGTCTGCTTCGGGCGATGTGTGATATCTCTTGTCCTTAGTGAACTTTATACTACCCCTTTAGACCCTTTACAATTAGACTGATACAAAGTCCCTCAAGTACGAGGGGTTATAGAGGACAAAGTGATTTAGTTTGATCTCCTCTTACCTTTGCATTTGGGGAGAGCCCTTCAAGCATGGCTTAAGGGTAGTCCCTCAAGCATGGCTTAGGTTGAGTCCCTCAAGCATAGCTTAGGGTAAATCTCTAGATGTCAATCAAGATGAACCTTTAATCGTTAATTAAGGTGAGTTCTCAAACATTAGTTAAGGTGAATACATACGCAACATTAAATGTGATCAATGATGAAATTTTCCTTGGAAGCCAAATCAGACTTAATCCCTCACTTGTGTCAAAGACATGGGGAATAGTTTGTAACTGTTGGATCACCTAATGAGAGGGTCATTGATTACTCCTAGGGTTATCTTTCAAATCTCTATAAAATGGATCAACCTTCACTATTCACCCTTTTGCATATCTTATTCTCTAGAGTTTTCGTAAAACTTCCTCAGAGTCCCTCAAGCACATAACACATATGCTTCCTTGTTTTACTAACTTCAACTCTCAATCCTCTACTTGCAGGTATGGGTATTATACCTTTCCTTCTTTTTCCTAGTGTATGTAATGGAGATTATTAAGGATTTCAATGAGAGCAGCAGGGTGATAAAGCCCTCGAACATTAAAGAATGGTCTAAAATGTAATGTTAGAAAAGTTTTCCTTCTCTTTATTTTTAAGACATCATGCAATGGAATGACTTACTAATTTTTGACAAATGTCATGATTATGTATAGGATAAATCACATTAAATCTCCATGTATTATTCTCCATAAGATATTCGTGCAACTTAAAAGGACACTCACATTTCCTTAAACTGATATCATCCCATTTCAACTTCTAAATAGGATCTGTGTACTTTCCAGTTCTTTCGCATCTTTGGGTATGTTTGCATTGATGGAAGAAGGTGGAATGAAACGAAATGGTATAAATTTATGTTCCATTGTTTTCATTAATACGAAATTAATGGGATGGGATGGGATGGGATGGAATGGAACAAGATGGAATGCATTTCATCCTATCCCATCATTTTTTATACCTTTCAATTTGGGCGGAATGGAAAAATCTCTTTATTCCATCATGAAATACCCAAAAAATGAAATGAGATCTTTATTTCATTCAGCTCCACTCCATTTATTTTACAATATCCAAACATAGCCTTAGTGTCAAAAATTCATTCCTTCTATCTTAAAAATTATCCGAGCTTTCAATTACAACATTGAACCCTAATTCAGAAGCCTCTGTGCGGATCCGTTGGAGCGTATGATCACAGACAACAAACTCTTGTTCATTTGTAAATTGTTTGCCAGTATCTAACTTAACATCAACCGATTTGACATCCGTAGTCACAATAGGTTTAGGTAAAACATCAGGGTGTACCATATCTAAGGCCAATCATAACAAAAAATATTTAAAACTCACAAAATTCAACTCTGAACTAATCCATAAATACATTTTCGGACGACATTCATCACTAATTCAAAAATGTATTTCCGGACGCAACATTCATATTTTCAAACTGAAAACTAGATTAATGTAAGTAATGGGGAATACAATACATGTACATTACCTTAAATTCCATCTTCGTTTTCTCTTTGTGATATGAAAAAACACACAAATGTTATTTTAAAGTAGAAAAAATTGATTGAGTGTGGAAGGAGGTTTTGGTAGGATTTGAAGAAGAAATGGTATTTTTGATTATGTCTGAAGCAAACATGAAAGGTGTTGTTTTAGTAAATTTCCCGCTTGGCATTTCCAAAAAATGCACTTCTGGAATAGTTACTGAATTGAAAAATACATGCAAGGTGGTATTTTTTTCAAATTCCCGCTTGACAAATCGGAAACTACACTTCCATATTTGTATTCGAGTTATTAAATGAATAAAATAACGGAAGGGGTTTGTTCGGAGATACAATTCCAGACTAAGTTTTTGTTAGGAAAATATGGGTGTGTCTTACTTAGAACGTGTTTTGGCGTGAAATGGGTGTGTTCAGAAATGTACTATTGAAATTAGGAGATTATTTTTGAATTTCTATATGGTGCTTCTCCAATACTTAGGGCGGGAGAACTAATCCCCAAATTGTTATTTTGGTTCTTGAATCAATATGGCTTGAATGCGCTAATCCCACTTATCACAAATAGACCTTAATCCATTGGCTCTAGAGCATGTTAAGTTTTCGAAAAATACTTAAATCAACATAGGCCGGGAGAAGTCAACCCTGAGTTATACTGAGCTAGTTTGCTACAATGTTATGGATGAGATCATTTAACTTGGAGGTTGGATCGACTTTGAGGTAGTAGTTGACTCAGCCTTGAGCCCTGTAATGATCTGGGTTAAGAGTTAAGCAATTGAGATCTAGACAGAAGAAAAAGGTAGTAAAGAATCCCAACAATGTAACAACTATGACAAGCTAGACCATGAAAGCTAAATCAAATAATACAACTTTAAATACAACAGAACTGAACCAAGAAATATCATCACTTATTTTCACACAACAATCATATTTATGCTTTTCTTCAATGCAAGTAAGACCACATATATCATATGTTTGGCTCTGCGTTTAAAAAAATTGATATTGAATGTATATTTATTTATGTTTGGATAATTTTTTTTTTTAAAATTAAGTTGAACGGTAAATTTCAATGTAAAAATCACGTTTAAACTCAAAAGCTACAAATTCTAGATTCAAGTAGAATAAATTATAAAGGCAGAATCTTTTTTACTTTAGAAGAACCAAACACCTCAAAATCATTCCAAACTCAATTCTACACCTCTAGAAATGATTTTTCCTCTTCCAAAATCTAAACCAAACATATGCATAATGCACTTTTAAAAAGTTATAGGATGTCACTCTTTTTCCCTACACTAGCTTGAGTTTTTAGTGAGGTGTACTATTATTAAAATTGTTTTCTTTTGATTTGAAGCACCTAAGTTGCACCCTTTGGAGTATCGTTTCACTTTGGGGGTATTATTAGACCCTTTGAGGTATCTGAACATGCTGATGACACATCTAAACAAAGGTTTCGCCCGAATCGATCTATTTGCAAATACAAAACTAAATTTCTAAAGAAAATATATACAATCTCAAAGCTTGGGCGAACATAAAAAAATTGAAATAAAAAAAATCATTATAAAGGACTTAAGAATGGTGCTCTAACAATCATCATTCAAAATACCAGGATAATTAATGCAATTGCGTACTCAAAGAAAACACAAGAATATCAATTTTCCAAAATCGGAGAAGAAGTCTCACCATTAGGAATGTACTTAGATTGGAGAGGGAATCTTCTATTGGTCGAGGTTATTCACTTTATCCACTCATAAAAACTCCTCATTATTCCCCTCATTAGTTTCTTTTACTAGCTTCATGTCTTGTATAATATTGAATAACCCAATAACATCAAGGTACAAGAAAAGAACTCACTTTTTTTTTCTTCCTATCTTGGCTTACAACATTTTCACAGTAGATGCATGGCTTTTAGCCGATTCTTTGAGACTTTGTAGTTCAACCTCAACCCGGGACAACACATCACCCTTTTTTTATAAGCCTCATCTATCTTTTATTTTCCTCCTATGTATTTTCCTTCTCTTTTCCATTTTTATGCAGAAATTTGAGCATCTTTTTACTTCTTTTTAAGAGAGGGCAAACTCTTATTTGTTGAACTCAATATGGTCTATTCAGCTCAAAACACTCTTTCATTTACTAAGGTCAAACATCATGCATTCTTCATTCTCCATGGTATTTAACTCCTCGAACATTGCCCTTCCTTACATACCATCCTTTTCTGCCTTACCAAGGTTGTCGAAGTCATAACCAACAATTGACAGAGGCTCACCCATCCAATAAAACAGAAATTGGTGTGTTTCAACCTCTCTTTATAAATAAGATTCATATAATTTGTATTATCTTGTAATCCAAAAAATTTGTCCTTCAACGCTTGTAATTAGAACAATATGGAGTAATAACCCCTACCAGGGAGGACACTTATTAAAACCCAAAGTAAAATAAAATGTCATTTGACTCTTTAAAAGAAAGTAAAATGCCCAAAGTAGGCGTAATTCCTAGGCACACTTAGCATCGACAGACATCAGCTCATTCACACATTGAACCCATAGAAAGTACTTGAACCATCATAGATGGGGTGAGGCCAACTCCGAAGCATATTGGCTAGCTCGCCATTGTATGTTGTGTTGGCGAAGTGAGCTAACTAGGAGGTTGCTTAGGTTTTGAGCCAAAAACTAATTCAACCTCGAGTGATGTCTCAAGTGATGCAACATATTTGGGATATGAGTTATACAACTAAGATCTAGAAATAAGAACAAGATAGTAAATGGCTATAACGATGTAACATTATAACGACCAAGACCAATAAAATTGGATTAAAGAATACAACTATAAATACAATGAAAAGGGGTAAAAAATATCATTACTTGTGTTTACATATAAGTCATGTTAAGACTTTACTTGTTCATTACAAGTTAAGACTATGGATGAGAATAAGACATATCGACTTATAAGGGTCTATAGCTTAACCTATTTAAGTTTGTCTTAGGTTTAAACTTTTTTGAAAACATATTTAATTAAATAGGTCAAATTTAGGTTATTAAAAAAATTATGAAATCTTATAGGCCAACTTATATATGTATATGAAACCTTTAATATATAAAATATTGTGTTGTCTATTTAAAAAATAAAAAATAAAATAAATGATTTGAAATCTTTAATAAAAAGTAGACTTTTAAATAAGCTTTCAAATTATATCATACTTTTAAAATGACATATCAAATTATTAAAAAAAATCTATAAGTTAAATTCAAATATTAAATTTCATCGTAGAACAAAAACACACTTTCTAAAACTTGATATAATTAATAATCCATATAATGTAATATTCGCAATTACAATTCTCAATAAATAGAGTCTTAATTTCTTAAAATTCTTAAACACAACTTTTAAACCTACTTATTGTTGGTTTCAGTCATATCCAACATCAACTATAGAGTAATTTTGACAATTTTCTTTTGAGGGAAACATTTGCCAAGTTCGCTGTTTTGAAAACCAAATTGACATAATTTAAAATGTGTGTCCATGCTAAGCTAAGTGACCACATCACACAATTATGGCTAGTTTTACTGTAACCTTATTTTCCTCAAAAGTTGTTTGCAAGTGGTTGCTACTGACTTTCAAATCATGGCTTTTAGGTAGCTCATAGTATGGACTACCACTATATGTGAGCCATTGGATCTTAGAGGCATAGATCATAGACTAAGAGCACTAAAATACTTTATCTTTTGCAACACCCCATGCCTCATTGTAGTCGAGTCTATGAGAAGAGACTAAAAATACTAACAACAACCTTGTAGCTGCCTGCACTCATATTGCAGTATTTTTACCGGATAATTTCTTTATCCACCCCTTATCTTTTTAAGAATCCGCGGCGAAATTTTAAAAACGCTTCTATATTTCGGAAGTGCATCTTCGAATGCACTTTTTTATGAAAAAAATGTGATTTCAGATGTGCACTTTCGAAAATACCTTATTTTTTAGGAAAAAAAGGTGTTTTCGGAAATGCATCTCCGAAAACAATTTTTTTTGAGAAAAAAAGGTGTCTTCGGAGATGCATTTCAAAAAGCACATTTTTTTTATAGAAAAAATGTGTCTTCGGAGATGCATTTCCGAAAACATTTATTATGGAGATGCACTTCCGAAATATTGTGTTTATGCAGAAAACAAAAAACAAACGAACAAAGCTTCGATTTATCATAAATAATCGAAATTACAAAGATAGATCAACATGGAATTAAAGTTACATATTATTAAACACGGGTAGTTGAGGATGGGTCAACATTTTGATAACGTCGACTCCTATCTTTGAAGTTTCGCATCCAACTCGATCGGACCCTTCGAAGAAAATCGGTCAAAAGTTGTCCACATAACCGCTAAATCTTCGTCATTCTTGACTTCAAATGGGGTGAACTGGACTGGACGTCTCCCTCGTCGTCAAGTGAAAGAGAGGGTACTCAAGCTTGATAACCTTCCGATTTTCCGGGTATTACAAGAGAGAGTTAAGCGACGATATCAATTCCGCGAATGGTGTGTCGCACGAGAACCTAAATTGGAATGGCATCGGGTAACCACTGCTGAAGTATACAAAAGCAAGGTGGGGGTAGGTTTATGTCATTGTTGTTTGTGGCTTGATGTTGATGAAAACGTATAGGTGCATTATTTATAGACTTCTTGGAGTAATAATGACCCAACAACCCTTATCTTGCTATCAGTGGATGTTTCAGAAATGCATTTTCGAAATAAGCCCTGAAGCATTAAAATTTTGGAAGTTCACTTTCGAATTAAGCAGAGACTGAATAGAAAAAGCATTTTGTTGTGTGCAGTCTGTTTTGTCAAATTCCACAAATTGAACCAAATGACAATAAGTAAATGAGAATAACATAAACAAGTAAATGAGAATGACATAAGTTATGAATAAGTTACCTGCAAAGGAGAGATGGACGAGGCTGGAGACATCATCTAAGGTAATCGCCATCTCGCCAAATGGAAGGTGAAAAGGCTGTGTCTCCTTATGACATCGCTCGACAAAAGTAAACAATAGTGAAACATTGAGCATTATGAGGGAAAAGTCCACCAACAAAAGTAGACCGACATCAACGACAATTGCCCCGACCTCAAGCGACATATGCACATCATAGAATTTCTTCAGCTTCACTCCATGGTTGGGCACCTTCAATGGGGCACGGTCTTGTAACAATTAAAGTATAAACCATCAGTTACTTTCAATTAATCAATAGTAAGTAAAATAACTTAAAATTAAATATTTATACATCTCATTCCCATAATCTAAAAGCCATATGTTCGACAAACCTAATAAGCAAGGTAGGATCACTGAGCCCTTAAGGGAACCTCTATATATGTTGTCAAATGGCGTTGTATCAACTTGAGTTGCCACCTCCATATCAGTTACAATAGAAACATGTGTATAAGCATGAGGAGGAACCTCGATATCATTCTGTGGAGGAACTTTGAAATCATCCCGAGGAGGAACCTCTACATCATCAACAACGATAACATGAGGCTCGACATCAAGATTTCTGACTCGTTCAACTCTACCACCTCTACGCTGTAGAGTGCGGGGTAATTAGAATTGCCCGATCCTCTTGTGGTGAGAACCTATGTGGGCTACTCTACCCTCCCTAAGATACAACTGCTCTCATTCATCTTTGTCACCTCCATTAGAGCACTCAACATTTGCTCTCTATGCTCTATCGATCAATATAGAAGCAATCTTTTTGTGTCTTCTTCTAGTCTTCACTACAACCAAAAATAAAAATAAAAATAAAAGAAATTTCAGATTTTTAAAAATCCAGAAATTAACATAGTTTTATCGAAATTTTTGAAAATTGTGGTAACCAACATTCATTTATACCGACAATTTTGAATTGTCGGTACACATGTATGCATTTTTACAGAACATTTTAAAAATGCATGTCAGTTACCACATTTTTCAAAAAGTCTAGTAAAAACGCATGTACAATATGAGATTTTATATGACATTTCAAAAATGACGATAAAAATGTATATTGCAAAAAAACAAGTACAAACACTAAATTTTAGTATAAATGTATAAATTAAATTTAACCGGAAAAAAAGCTTCCTTGTAAATATTCAATAAATACTTAAAAAAATGCGGTAGAAATCAAATTTTTTCCAAAAAATCTTAAAAATCACAAAATAATAGTAAAAATTTTATATATTTTTTTAAATGAAAGGGTAATTATTATATTAAAAACATGAGTGGATAGGAGGGGGTGTCGAGGTTCAAAGTTACGTGTCAGTTTAAAATCTCTTACTCCTATAGGACATTGGACATACAGTATGCCATGGGCTTGGAAAATATGTTTGAACTTTCAAACCAAAACGGGTCCTATAAAAATATTTTTTGGACAGGTCCACCTTATCCTTATAATCTTACGATTGAAAAAAAAAATTTAATATGGTTCAGATATTCCTTTTCTGGATCACCTTTATTGCGTTTTAGGTCTTAGAATGGTTTTAGGAAATCAAGATGGAAATTACAAGATCTGTATTTTAGGTTTTTTTATAGTTTGTACCTTAAACCAAAATGATACGTGCCTTGTAAGTAATAAGAATGTTGCAAATGAGATTTAAGATGAGAGGAAATAAATTTATACATTTCATTTACAATAAATGAAACAAATATGGATTCTCAAGCGAACTAACAAATATGAAATACCATGGGCCAGTTTGTTTCAGCTTTAAAAAAATGGATTTTTTCTTTGTATTTTTGAAAATAGATTTTCTAAAACTGTTTTTCAAAATACTACAAGTTTTTTTATATTCGTTTTTTTTAAAATAAAACACTTAAATTGACATCCTATAACATAAACATACATAATTGAAGACCAAAACTTAGTCAAAATCATAATTTTTTCAAAAAGTTGTATTTCAAAAATGATTTTTAGGAAAATCTATTTGAAATAGCTTCAAAATTAAGTGATTTTTTGAAATTTTGATATCCAAATTTTTTTCCCATAAATAGATGAAATACCTAAAATCACATTTTAAGGATAACTATTCAAACAAAATTTTCATTTGAAGCTTTTATAAAAAATTTCTTTGTAAAAATTTTTTTCACAAAATTTGGTAACACTATAAAAATCATTTTTAAAAAAAGCTTTTTCAATATCACCTCAAATCAAAATCACCTATGGGAAGGGAAGAAACTCCAAAAAGTGTAAGTATGATGTGTGTGACAATACTCACTATGTATTTAACGTTGAAGAAACTCCAATGGAGGATTGATTATCTTGGGGCCTTTCCTCTTAGCTCTAAGGCAGTTGAAATTCCTGAGTTGAGAATAAATTACTTTATGAAGTGGAACCTGCCGCCAAGATCACAATCCATAGGTTGCATAAGTTTTACCAGAAATCTCTTGAAAACACTGAAAATAAAAATAAAAAATATTTTTAAAGTCTTAACAATTTACTAGATTAAATCATCTCCCTTTTATGTTAAATACTTTTTTCATATTTTGTCATTAAAAAAAGAGTGAGAAAGATATTTGAAAAAGTAATTAAATAATTTCGCTCAAGTAAAATACCAAAAAAAAACTATAAAAAAACTCATAATGCTACAAATAATATATTTTAAGATAAAATTTTCACTTTAATTGATAAGTAATTGAGATATAATTTTTGAACGTGTATCTTTAAATAAAAGAATATCATTGATTCCTTCTATTGTGAAAACCATTTGAAAAAACTTGCGAAAGAAAAAAAACCATTTGAAAAAAAAAGTGACTCATAGATCACTACTACGAAAAAAACTGCATTTAGTCAATTAAATTTCACCTCGCAAAAGAAAAAAATCATCCGGCAATGTAATAATTGCGGGATTGACCAAATGCTGTAAAAAACGTTAGTCGCAACTTATTGCAAGGGAAAAAGCACTTTGCAAATTAGCCAGGTGACTATCACTTCCCAACTTTGTCAGGTGAATTTCACCTCGCAACACATATTCCAGAGGTTAGTATAACAGAGCACGCGTATCAGAGCAGAGCAGAACAGGATGTTCAAAGCATAATAGACAGAAGATTACAAGGTGAATTTTACTTGACAAATTTTGAATAGACAGATAGTTGCTGAGTGAGTTTCACCTGACAAAGTTTTCAATATTTATAATACTATAATATATATATATATATATATATATATATATATATATATATATCATATTTATAATAATATATCTCTGTTTTAAAAAAATAATAAATTAAAATTTATTATATTATTTATTTATTTACAAACAAATAAAAAATATTTGTGTATCTAATTCTAAAAATTTCACATACTAAAAAATTTGATACAACTTTCTAACAATTTTACCTATTCTGCATATATTCTAATATACATATATTGTAACATTTTAATATATTTATACACAAAATCATACAAATTTCATCGAAAAATTTCTAAAATATTATACAAAAATCTAACCATCACTACTTACTTGATACAAACTTCAACAAAAAATATATAATTTAAGTCAATTCTTACAACCCGATATAAAATAAAAAACAATTTAATTCATATGTGTACCTTAAATAATGGATTTGATGAAAAAACTAAAAAGAACTTTGAAACCAACAAGTAATTTGAGTCTTGAAAGTGTTGATTTGTGTTAAAAATGAAAGCTTTGAGAGATTTTGAGGGTTTTGAAGTGTGAAACCGTGGCTGGGAGAAAGAGAGAATAAAAGAGTGAAATTTGTTGAATCTGGAATGTGAAAAAGGAAACTGAAGTGGTGGTAACTTTTAGAGTTGTTGAGACTTGCTAAGTGATTTTCACCTCACAATGTCTGTGTCTGTCAAACGTCCACCTGCCACACCGTGCCATCAGTAAATGTCAGACATAATTTCCCTCCAAATTTTTAAAAACATAGTTACGGGGTGTTTTTTACCTAGCAACTTTTGCGGGGTATTTTTCACCTAGCAAATTTCTTTTCAAAATTTTCAAACTGTGCCATCAGTAAATATCAAACATAATTTCCCCCCAATTTTTTAAAAACATAGTTGCGGAGTATTTTTAATCTACCAACTTTCTTTTCAAAAATTTCAAACTTCCCACGTCTGTTGCGAGATGGAAAAACATTTATTTATTTGCGAAGTGAAATACACCCCACAAGTGCATTAATTTGCGAGGGGACTAATTTTTGGCAAACTCACCCCACTAATATGCTATTTTCTTGTAATGCACGCTTCGAATTCCAGTTCATGTTATTTTTTAATTGATGTCTTTCTAATTTTTTATTAATCAAAATAATCTATTCCTTCGGTTGGATGGTCCAACCGAGAGGAAATGTGGCTCAAGGACCAAAAGATATATTTTTACTTTTATTATTTTTCAATTGATGTCTTTCTTAATTTTTTATATCACGTTTTTTTTAGTTTAACTATTCCCTCCATTGGATGGTCCAACTGAGAGGAAATATCTTTTGCATGTAATTCTAAAATATGGCAATTTTATCTCTTTTTTTGTTTGTTTAAAATTTATCTATTCTAACTGATGGTCCTACCGAGAGGAACTCTCTTTTTTCACATATTTTCCATAATTAAACTCTATATTTTCATTTACTTTGTCAACGCTAATTTCTTCGTCATTCTCCCATGAAACTGAACAGTCTTAAAAAATTAGACGATTTTCATCTTCATCTTCTCCATAGTTTTCGAAACATCATCTCGTCCAACACATGTACGTGTTCGAACATCAATTCTTCCAATACATGTACGTTTTCTCCCTTCGAACCTCAATAATGTCATTGAAACATTAACGAAGCTTGAAACGAAGGAAAGACAGCCAAATTCGAACTAAACTTCATCCACCATTGTCGTATCTTCTTCGTCACGTTTTTGGTACGTAACTCACTTTATTCATGTATGTAACCAGTGGCGGAGCCAGAAAATTTAGGGAGCCTGAGCAAAAAATTTACACACTGTTTTTTTTAATTTTACACATTGTTTCTACTAATTTTGCCTTTGATTTAGTCTAAAAATTTTGCCCTAGATTTTGTCCAAAAATTTTACACCCTATTTTTATTAATTTTGCCCTTAATTTTGTCTAAAAATTACTAATTTTGTCCATGATATTGTTTAAAAATCGACTATTAGTGTGGGGAGTATACAATGATAGGAGGGGTTGAGCCCGGGCGCGTGCCCGGGCTCGCTAGGCTATAGCTCCGCCCATGCATGTAACTTAGAAATGTTAGTTTTTGTTGCTGTGGATTGTTTATTGATTATAGATTATGTTTAGTGAAGTTAATTTTTCGGTTACTAATAATATTATTCTGATTTCATTGATAAAAATAGAAAATAGATTTTTCCTTTTTGGTGTTGACATTGACAAACATTCATATGTACCGCAAGTTAAATAAAGTTTATATGTACCACGAGTTAAGTAAAATAGTGTTTTCCTTTTGTGTTGATGTTATGTTAAGTAAAATATTTATGAGACTATTCTTATGAAGTGTTCTTAGAAAGTGTTGATGTTATATTACGCAAAATGTATCATATATACTATGAATATCACATTAAGTGCCATTGTTGGAGCTATTCTTAGAAATTGCTCTCAAATTTCTTTATTGATCGATGTGTTAAATAAAACCATTATGGAGTTATACCTATAAAAGTGATCTTCGGAAGTGTTAAATTTTAAAATATTATAACAACAAAGATTAAAATTAAAAAATTTATCAAAATTCACCAAAATTCTCCACGATTCTTCTTTAACACAATCTTCAACATCCGTTCAAAAATATGAAGGAATCCAAAAATTGTATCGGAAGAAAACTTGAAGAGTTTTGGAGATAAAAATATATTAATTATTCAAATTCAATCTAAATTGTTATAAACTGTTATAATTCAAATTCTTTCTAAATTATTCAAATTCAATCTAAATTGTTATAATTCTCTAAATGATAAAAATATATTAATTATAAACTTTCATTTATCATTTAATATAAAGTTATTCTTTAAAAACATTATTATTATTTATTTTTTCCAAAATCCTTTCTCTAATACTAACTCCAATAAGAGTTTTTTTTGTTGACTTTTCAGATCAGAGTAGATGTCTATGCACAACTACAATTAAGAAAGTGACTTAACGAGATCAAAACAACATTAACTTGATGATGATAATAATAATAATTAATAATTAATAATAATAATATGAGAATAATAAAAAATAATAATACCTTTTGTCTTTATTATAAAAAAATCACTTTTAAATATATTAAATAATTAATAAATTTAATCCATATATGATTAAGATACATTAATTATTTTATCTATATAAAAAATAAAAAAAAGTTTTTATATTAAAGACTAGAGTAATAAACATTATAAACTATTTTCTTCTGCTTTTGCTTTTAACTATATTTATTTTTGATTTGTTTTTTTTTTTACTTTAACAATCATTTGCCTATAAATTAATTCATTTGAAAATTTCACACTAAAATTAATTCGCACAATTCTATTTACTCTTGATTTTTCAGTTCCTCTATCACAATTTTATCACTTTAATCTTAATTTTTTATTTTTTCTCACAATTTCATGTATTTAAAGTTAATTTTATTTATTTTAATAAAAATATAGGTTTAATATTATTTTTATTTATTTATTTATTTTATATTAATATTAATTTAAATACTTAAATTAATATTTTAAGTTATAATAAAATTTAATAGAAATAAAATATTAATATATTAAATAAAATTATAAAACTTACTAGTTAAAACTAAAATTAAATAAATTACTTCGAAATAATGCGGTTTATAAAACTTTCAAAATAATTACCGATATGAGTGGCACTCTATTGGAGGTGCTCTAAAATTCTCTCCCGTCTTTCCCAAACTGCCAAATAAAAACTAAGAAGATTCAAGGTATTTTAACGAGTGTTGAGAAAAAAAACAGTAGAGGAAAAGCCCATACTAGTTGTAACTATTGTGACAGAAGCAACTATTTTTTAAAGGATCAACCGTTAGAGCTTAAAAGGAGTACTGCCAATTTCCCATTGTAGCATTGTTGCGCATTAAATGTATTTATGAAATGCTATTAATATACAATTTCCCCTGAGAGAGGTAACAAACAACATGATAATAAACCTCCTAACGATGAGAGTCATCACTTCATGGGGTACTTAGATAGGGACATCACATTAAACATGACATGACCCAGTTATGCCACACCAAATTCAACCCCTTATAATTAGTGTACTGCCTCAAGATTTATATATAAACTTATTTATACTAGATTTATGCACAATACCGTATATATTTGACAAATTTTGAGTCTTCATCATCATTTTTATATACGGGATTTTGACATATATTTTATGCACAAACATACACATAATCATGTAATCAATCACATGAAAATATTTTCTCACCATTCGCCAAATCACACCTCACCAATAACAAATAGCAGACAATGTTCAACAATGTTATTTTCAACCAATACCAATTCACAACATGCATACATATAAAATTCAAGTATTATGTTATCATAAAGAATTGGTTCAAAAACCATCCGAACGATTTCAGAAAATTATGGAAAATTCACTATAATTCATGATAAATCATAAGCATAGAAGATCTAGTTCATTTTTTCAAAAATATAAAACATTTTCTTCCAAACTGCGCTAAGTCTGGTCTGTCGCGCTAAGCACGTACGCGATTCTGCAGAAAAATTCCGCTTTAGACAACATTCTCCCTCACACGAATTTTTCCACTAAAATTCATCGAAACAACAATTAATCATGGATTTAATATTTTCTAACATGTATCTAACATATAGCAACATAAATACATGATTTCAAAACATCAATTTCATCACTTCACATTCAAACCCTAACTTGTCAAAACTATGAAATGAGAACAAAATCCCTAATCTAATGTTACTACCCTTTGCATATCATTACATATACCCATAAATCAAAGAAATCCCACACTCACCTTAAGTTTAGAGCTTTCTAGGTTTTCTCCTCTTCTCTTTTCTTCTCTCCTTTTCTTCTTTTCCACTTTCTTCTCTTTTCATCTTTTCTTACTATCTTTCTAATTCTCACTAGTTTTGTAAAAACCCTTACCAACGTATCATTACTAATGGGCTTACTAATTAACACCTCCATTGTTTCTCATTCTAACACAACATTAGACCCAAATCAACAATTTTGTTATTTAATAACCCAAAACATAAATATATCACAAAACATACAATTCAATTAATTATAATATCACATAATAATTAACCAATTAAATAATAAAATAACTCATAATAAAATAATCGATAAAATCAGGGTGTTACACATAGCGCCACCAATTTTCTGTTTTATTTATAATAAATGTGACGTCTTCTTTTTTTATTTTTAAATTAAAAATATTATGTTTTCCAAGATATACAACGCTCTGCATTTATTCACTTTTGCCTTTTTAATTTTTTACCATTCACAATTTTCTTATTGAGCTGCAATATCTTCTCTAGATGATGCAATTTCTTCTTTGTTAAACAAATGATTATGTTTTCATGAAATACATAGATTAGTAAAAAAAACAAATGCTTATGCTTCAAAATAAATTTCTTTTATCACAAAATTGGTAGAGAGAATATGCATTAGATTTTCCCTTAGTTAAAAATTTCAACCGAGGAAAAAAGTGATCCCCTCACATGTATCTCCGTGATTAAAAGTCTAAACCGAGAGAAAAAGTTAGGCACTATATTTCACCTCGATTGGAACTTCCAATCGAAGGGAAAAATTCAACACATCATTTTAAAAATGCTATTGCTAGGAATCAAACTCATGACCAATACCACTTTTCATTTCGTTGACAATTGCCCAAGGGAAAAGTATAGCAATTTCCATGACATCCAACATTACTTATGACAGCCAACCAAGGTGAAGTCTTTTTCCAATGGAGGTGTAGTTTTCGTAGTAGTGACTCATTTCTCAATTTCTTCATATAGATCACTTAACATAATAATATTGTTGGCAATCATCTTAACATATTCTATGAATGTAATGTTTCATCTAAAATGATAAATAATTGCAACATCTTATAAATATATAAAAACCTATAGTGAAAAATATATAGTTTTTATTGTATTATCTCACAAAATATTTGTTAATATTTATAACATAAGACAATATTACAATCATTGATCTTTTTAAGAAGTCGGTCAATGATATTAGTGTTAAGTGACAATGATAAAAACAATTTTAGAGTATTAAAATCACTTCAATATAAATAAGGAGAGTTGAAAGTCCTAATATTTTTATTTTACTCGGTATGGATAAGTTTTTTTAAAAGGCAAAAAAACACATATTATTAATAATTTTGTTCTCGCATAAATTTTTTTAAAGAATGAAAATGGCACACCTGTTACAGTGTTATAAATCAAATATGAAAAACAACCATCGCCCCTACATAAACCCATAAGTCCCTAACCCAACCAAAAACTAATAATCTTGCCACACCTAGTTAGACTTCTGTCATAATAGACATCATAGAACCACCAGCTATACATGATGAATCTCCAATATCAATGAATAGACACCACACAGGGCATCAAGAAAAAGATTATACAAGATCTTCTACAAGAAGAAACCATGACATTGTTGAATTGGAGCACCCGAATGGAAAAAATAATGTTTCAAAACTTAAACATGATAACGAAACAAAATCTCTAAACACCCTGATGTAGACTTGAGACAAAACACTGAAGCTAATGCGCGAATATTCTAACAGTGTGCCCCAAAAAATCCAAATAACAATATATCCACTTTGCAACCAAAAAAAAAAAAAAAAGTAAACAAAACCACAAGAGCATAAGCCATAACTCTTGATTAAAAGTTGAGAGTTGGACTTAAAATAGTAGCAGTCCATCTCCATTCCTCGTTGCCTAATAGAGGTATACATCCACTAACAAGAAACTATCCAAACTAACAATTGGATCCTAAAACGCCCAGCAGACAACTTCCGACATGTTACTGATACTTGAAAGATTAAGGAACAACTCAAAATAGTACGTCTGTGAAACAAAGACGAGATTTTCAATCATGATTAATACCAAGACATGCCTTATGGATCATATACCATTGAGATATGTCTTGCTTTATCAAGTTAGGTTTTTATTTGAGCAATTTCCATAAAGTCAATTTTTCCTAATCTTCCACTTTTTCAATGTGAATTTTGCCATTTAGAAATATTTTACTGATCATTGACTTCTGAATGCACCACATGCATGAGAACCAAATCATTGCTAGTTTCTTTGATATTGATCTTTCTCCTCCTACCATGTTTTGCAATTTTTCCATATGTTTTTCCACTAATCATTATTAAAACTATAATTTATTTTCTCTTTTAAATGATAAATTTGTAAAACTAGATTAATCTATTTCATATTGTTTATCTTTTTCTTAAATTATTATAATTTACACATAATTAAGAGTTTAATTTTGTAATCCATAAATAGTATGGTAAATTTTGAAGAAATTTTGAGTTTCTTCCTTATTCAAAGCATCAACCTCCATCTTCGGGGCAGTCAAAGTAGGGGAGACTAAGTCTCATGCAACTACAAATGGTGCTAGCGCAAAATTGATTACGCGATCACCCCCACATCCTCATCAGAAAGAAAGGTGTTAAAGAAATACTCATTGGAGGAAGTTTCTCTTTCAAGAGATCCATTACAAACCCTATTCGACTTATAATCATCAGACACATGTATAATTATTGGAATTGGTTGATTATTAACTAGACAATGAGAATCTGAACTAGAGAATGTTATTGACCTAACTAAACGGGAATAATCAATACTCCCATAATTTATAGACAAACTTATAGGATGATCATTTATGTTATCCATGGAAAAGTACATAGTGAAAGTTATGGAACAAGCTCAGGGTAAGAAAGGTACATGGAAGGAGTAGAATTTAACAAAGAAGGTGGAGGCTAAATGCATAATGGAAAACTTTGTTCTGGGAAAGGCAAAAGTTCAAGGAAATGCTTCTGAGAAGGGAGGAAAATGCTCTAGCAAATAGAAACTGGCTCTCAAGAATGACGAAAGTTCTCCCAAAGGCCAAGAGACCTTTATATATTAGGAAGCGAGCAACAAAGAAGATCAATGGGAAATAGGAAGTTTCGAATCAATAGTCAAATTTTATCTAGGGAACACAAATGAACTCAAGTGCATTCGAATGCCTGAGAAGAAAGCGCCATGCCCTAACTTGCAAGTCTAAAGCCACATACCTAAAAAACCAACAAGACGTTTCAATGCCCTTAATCCCCCATTATTTTTGTAACTGCTCCATGATCTTCCTACATCTCACTATGGTCATACGTTATAGATAGGTGTCGTCCACGACATTGAAAAACTTCCTGACTAGTACATACTCGACGTTCCTTGGGAGCAACTATTTTGCGCCGGCCAAAGGCCCAATGCAAAGGCTCAATCATAAATATCCCAAACGAGATGATTCAATCATAAATAGCCCAATCGAGATGATTCAACGTGTATAGTTAACACATGTAAGACTCAAGGTATATTTTATGATCCTGTTAGCTGAAGATTTCGTTTTATATTATTTATCCTTCGAAGAAGTAGAAAATCGAAGGAAAGATGGTTACTGATGGCCATCCCTTAAAAATAAAAGAATGGCTACTGATGGTCATGCTTCGAGAGTAAAGATTTCTAAGTTCACTATGAAGATAATGAATACTGAAAGCTAGTGAAAAGTATGTGTCTTCGGGGACTTAGACAAATTTGTAAATATATTCAAGTATTACTACTTAGCGTGTTTTTTCGTAGTGTTTTTTTAATACACTGCCACGCGTCGAAGACAGACTCAGGCGGGAAGATTTGAAATTCGAAGACGGTTTCGTAACTGTCCAAGTAACAGATGGCATCGCTAGAAGTTCTTATGAGAAACGTGGCAGTAGATTAGTATAGGACCGTTAAGGTCGAAACTAGTATAAATAGGAGTCTTAATGTTAGGATTCTGTGTGTTCATTTTGTACAAATCACTCACATATTTACTCAAGTATCAAGCGTTAAGAGAAAGAGTTCGCTGAGAAAATGTACGTATGACACCACCATTTTAATACATGTGTATTACCCTTTGCTTTTAAATATTTTCCAGAATTACTGCATTTCGTTTACTTCTTGCCATTTACATTTCTGTATCTTTACTTTAATGTCATTTACTTTCGAATTACTTTCATGTTATTTACTTTCAAAGTCTTTTACATTTCTGCAGTTTAAGATTCTTTACGTTTCAATAGTCCTTTTAATTTTCTATGTTATGTTACTTATCTTTTCGCTGAAGTCACATTTATATATAACAAAGTAATTGTCAAGACTATTTGTTCTTTAATCGAACAACGCTTATTGAAGAAGACAAATAATGAATATGGTTCGAATGAACGTTGATGACAATCTTCTTGACTATGTGTCCTAGGATCAATCTAGTCGATCCTGCGAGTAACCAAATCATATTTATTATAGTTTGGAAGACTAGCGGTTGTTTACCGGAAATCACCGTAAACAAATTGGCACACCTGGTGGGACTGTGTCAAGCAGATTGTTTTAATCAATTGCTTTATTTTTGTCTAGACAATATCAAGATCTTGTATGAACCTTAGGAATGGTAAATTAAAGAACAGTGCACAACCGATTCCCAAACGAAGGTACAACAGGAAAATGGTCGTTACGGCCAGTGCAGGGGGTGATCGAGATCCCCCACAAGGTTCAGGATCAGGAGCGGCAAATTCGACTTCTACTCAAGGAACATGAGATGCAACGGGTCCAAATGGATCGAGACCTGCAGATAATTCCCAGGCTTTGCCTGAAAATAATACAGGGCTTTCAGGGACTATTCCAGTTTCAGTGTCGACAACCGCACCCTCATCCACAAGCGCAGAGGACGTATTGTTTGCCTCGACAAATGCTGCAAATAATTTGCCTGGTCAAGGCACGAATTCTGCTTTCGAATGGAGACCAAATAGTTCATATGGAATGCCATACCCATATGGAACAGGCGTACGAGGGGCAGGATCTATATATGCCCCAACTAACAATGCGACATTTTCACCGAATGTTAGTTCAGTGGGTCGAAGTGCACATAACACTGGTTTTTTTACCCAGGTGCCTCACTTTACCACAAATAACCAAGCAGCATTTCGACAAGAAATGGATGCAAGCAACCATGATATGGTAGGGGTTTTGGCCAGAGAATTGACTTCAGTTTTAAGCCCACTAATGGCAAATGTTACTACTACAAATAGAGAAAACATGGAGACTTTCCAAAAGATATCATCTCAAATGAATCGAATGGCAGAATTCATGGGAATAACACCACCTAAAAGGAAAGACAAACAGCCTTCGAATCAAGAAGAGAGGCCCATTTTAGAACGTGTACAAGACATAGTTCCGTCATCTAGGACAACCACTAGGGATGTAGGCCCCTCACGAAGAACAGAGATGTTCGAAGGAACTCCAATAATTAACTTAGAAGCTTCAAATCAAAGAGCCGTCCCCGTTCGACAAGAAACGGAGGAGGAGCGACCCAGATTAAGGATTGTGGGTAGGAACGAACACCCAGATGAGGTTGTTCAAAGAGTCAGAAGAGAAAATCTGGCTACAGAAAATAACTTAACTGCCATGATAGAAAGGGTTATGGCCAATAATGGCCTTAGTACTGGACTTAGACGTCCAAACTATACATCCCCTATATCAGATTATATCATGCAGACAGAATTGCCTAGGGGCACTAAGGTACCCAAATTTACAAAATTTTCAGGCGAAACTAATGAGTCAACGGTGGAACATATTGCTAGATATTTGACAGAAGCAGGAGACTTAGCGGGAAACGAGGATTTAAGGATCAAATATTTCCCTAGTTCGCTGACAAAAAATGGCTTCATTTGGTTTACTACTTTGCCACCAAATTCGATAGATGCATGGGCATATTGGAAAGGCTTTTCCATGAGCAATTCTACATGGGTCAAACTAAGATAAGTTTGAAAGAATTGGCCAGTGTTAAAAGAAAATTCACAGAAACAATTGATGATTATTTAAATAGGTTCCGTTTGTTGAAATCAAGGTGTTTTACAACAGTCCCAGAGCATGAACTTGTTGAAATGGCTGCAGGTGGTCTAGATTATTCAATAAGAAAGAAACTAGATACCCAATACCTTAGGGACATGGCTCAATTAGCAGACAGGGTTCGACAAGTCGAACGACTGAAGGCAGAAAAAGTTAGGGCGAATAAAAGTTATAAGAAAGAGAGAGTAGCGTACGTCGAAGCCGAGGACGCTGATGATGAGTCTTTCAATGACTCGTATAGCCCTGAAGAAGTCGAAATAGACTTAGCTGAATTGAAAGAAGCGCCACCTTACGCCTGCAAATTGTTAAATCCTGCCAATGGAAAAAACCCAGTAGAAAACGATAAGAATGATAGGTTCCCTAAGAAAACTTATACGTTCGACATTACCAAGTGTGATGAAATATTTGATTTGTTGGTAAAAGATGGCCAAATGATACTACCTCCAAATTCAAAAATTCCTCCGTTGGAACAACAGAAGAAAAGAGGTTTTTGTAAATATCATGGGTTTTTAGGCCATAAAACTTCTCAATGTTTTCTTTTCAGGGATCTAATTCAAAATGCTCTCAATGATGGAAGGTTGAAGTTTGCTGACAAGACCAAGAGTCATATGAGGGTCGATACCAATCCCCTAAACATTGCTGACGCTAGCCTCTGCGAGGTAGAAGATATCAACATGGTGGAGGCCTCTGAAGTTGAAGTTGTGGAGACTAAAGCAATGTTCAATGGAAAGCAGGCTACTGAAAGCCTAAAAGGTGAAATAGTCTTCAACACTGTTGTTGAAGAATCTTCCAAGACAGAAATAACTGAAGCATCGAAGGAAGAAAACAGTGAGGCCACTGAAGACCTCAGGATGAAACTCCAGAAAATCCAGATCTCTGAAGTTCCTCCAGCAGCGGTTAACATGGTCAGCGCCAGACGACCAGTGTCTGAATTTGGCGAACTAGAGACATGGCTGACGAGGCAAAATGGGGGCATCGAAGTTCCTCCAAGAACCGAAAGCCTCAAAGAATATCTCTGGAACTGCCACGAGAGAAATGGTGGTAAGCAATGGATGTGTCCAAGGTGTTCGATCATGCTGAATCGAAGGGTCGAAGCCAACTTCGAAAGGGTTCGACGCGAAAGGTGGGAGCACCCAAGAAGAGAGCCAAATCCCCTACTACAACTGTACCCAAAGATGGAGGAAAGCTTGGTAGGATTTTTGGTCAGATGCCACAAAGAAAACACTGAAGTTGCTCTCTGCCCAAGAGGTGGGGCAGTCTATGACGAAATACTAGCACGATCATTCGAACGTGTGTATTGCTACATGAGTCAAGAAACTCAGGGGTTGCGTCCTAACCTATACGGTTTCGACATATGGACTCCAACAAAGAGGCCTGATAGCCCACACCCCAGAACTCGAAGGGTAACTTTCAGAATCCCTGCAGATGCGCCAAGGAATAGGTGGGTGCAAGCTGATGCAAGAACCAACAAATGGCGAAGTTGGGACCAAGGTGGTAGAACTGCAATGGCATATAGGAAACAATTTCAAAGACCAAATCGAGAGGCGTATCGATTGGAGAATTATAAAGGAAAAAATCCTATGTCTCGGTCCCAGTGGAGAAGGCATCAGAGAATAAAAAAGGCTCAGAAGGAATACAGGCCAAGAGAAGCTGGAGAATCTAGTAGCAACCAAGTCCCATACCAGGGGGCAAAGTCAAACAAACCTCCGGTAGAACGCAGATTATTCGAAGTTGAAAAACTCTTGGATGAAGAAGAAAAGATGCGTTCAAATTCTTGGAAAGAAGAGGATAGAATGACAAATGATTTTGATTCTGATGGAGTGTCATCTATAAACTTGAATTGCAATGTTGTTTCCGTAATCCCTCATGAGTTTAATCAGGAAACTGAAGTAGAAGACTGTGAAGAGGCTGATATCGAAGAAATGACAAAACACAAACCTGTGTGTTACTATGTGCTGAATAATGGTGCAGTAGAAGAACAGAATGCTTTCTTCGAAAGGCCTGATGAGGGTATGCGAAATCCTTTGAAGCCACTCTATATCAGGGCTAAGATTGAGAACGTTGGCATTAATAAAGTCCTAGTTGATGGGGGATCAGCAGTGAACCTAATGCCTCAATACATGCTAAAAAGAATTGGTATGTTCGATACGGATATAAGGCCACATAATATGGTTTTATCTAACTACGAAGGCAAAATAGGACAAACACTGGGAGTTGTTCAAGTCAATTTGACAGTAGGCTCAGTTACCAGGCCAACCATGTTCATGGTTATACCAGCAAAGGCAAACTACAACCTTTTGCTTGGTAGGGAATGGATTCATGGGGTAGCAGCTGTGCCCTCAACAATGCATCAGAGGGTGACAATTTGGAGAGAAGATGGTATAGTGGAGAATATCGAAGGTGACCAGAGTTACTACATGGCTGAGGTCAACCAGGTGAACAAAACCAACTTCGACAGGAACCTGGCAAACATAGGCCCTTGTCATGCTGCAGAAGAGATGTATACCCCAAATAAAAATGCATTATACTATTTAACTTTACACCCAAATGGATTCCAATGGGATAGAGAGATCATGGATGGTCCACCAGATACAGCACCATTGGAGAACTATCCGACAGTACGGCCAACAGGCTGGGACGATGACATTAATCATGTCTGAGTCTTCGTTCTTCGAAAAGATTTCGGCCTATGTGGCCGAGAACAAAAGAAAGGCGGCTCTCGAAGCCGAACTATCAGATACAAAGATAGATGCAGTTTTAACCAAAGAAGGAATAACAGAATTGGAGATACGTGCGAGTTTCGAACTCCCTGAACACACGACTCCAGACGAAGAGATCATAAGAGAAGAACCAAACCAAAGGTTGGATGCAATATACGACGAGGAACCTTTGGGGTTCGAAAAAGACCCAATGGCGCCGAATATAAAGATGTTGGCCCAAGATCCACTTGAAGAAGTAAATCTTGGAGACAATGATCAAAAAAGGATAACATATATTAGCGCGAAACTAGAACCAGAGTTGAAAGCAACGGTCATCAAAATGCTGAAAGAAAACAGAGATTGTTTTGCTTGGGACTATGATGAAATGCCTGGTCTAGGAAGGGATTTAGTCGAACTAAAATTACCAATAAAAGAAGGGAAGAAGCCCATAAAGCAAACTCCTAGAAGATTCGCGCCAGAGATTCACTCGAAGATTAAAGCAGAGGTCGAAAGACTCTTACGGTGCAAATTTATCCGAACTACAAGGTATGTTGAGTGGATTGCTAATATAGTACCTGTAATTAAAAAGAATGGCTCATTAAGAGTATGCATAGACTTTCGTGACCTTAATGCAGCTACTCCTAAGGATGAGTATCCCATGCCTATAGCAGAAATGCTAGTAGACTCAGCCGCAGGTTTTGAGTATTTGAGCATGTTGGATGGATATTCGGGATACAATCAAATTTTTATAGCAGAAGATGATGTATCCAAGACAGCATTTCGTTGCCCAGGGGCAATAGGCACTTACGAATGGGTTGTGATGCCTTTTGGCTTAAAAAACGCTGGGGCAACTTATCAAAGAGCAATGAATTCTATATTTCATGACTTTATAGAAACATTCATGCAAGTGTATATAGATGACATTGTGGTAAAATCTACCTCGGGTATGAGTCATCTCGATCATCTGAGCCAATCATTCGAAAGAATGAGGAAATATGGCTTGAAGATGAACCCCCTTAAATGTGCTTTCTTTGTGCAGGCAGGTGATTTCTTGGGGTTCGTAGTCCACAAAAAAGGCATAGAAATTAACCAGAACAAGACGAAAGCCATTAGGGAAACCAAGTCCCCATCCACGAAGAAAGAACTACAATCATTATTGGGCAAAATAAATTTCTTAAGGAGATTTATCTCTAACTTGAGTGGACGCACGCAAGCTTTCTCACCTCTACTTCGGCTTAAGCAAGGAAAATTCGAATGGCGTGCTGAACATCAAGAAGCTTTCGATCAGATAAAGCAATACTTGACTTGTCCACCAATTCTGTCTCCCCCAAATGGAAAAAAGCACATGCGCCTATACATTTCAGCATCAGATAAAACAATAGGCAGCATGCTTGCCCAGGAGGATGAGAATGGCATCGAGAGAGCCATTTATTACTTAAGTAGAGTACTCAATGATGCAGAGACTAGATATACTGATATAGAAAAACTCTGCCTTTGTTTGTATTTCTCCTGTATCAAACTTAAGTATTATATAAAGCCAGTTGATGTTTACGTTTCATCTCATTGTGATGTTATTAAACATATGTTATCGAAGCCAATACTACATAGTCGAATTGGCAAATGGGCTTTGGCCCTTACTGAATATTCATTAATATTTCAGCCTCTCAAGGCAATGAAAGGTCAGATTGTGTCAGACTTCATTGTCGACCATGCGGTGGTTGAGAAACATCAGCATTATGTGGACTTAAAACCTTGGAAGTTATACTTCGATGGTTCAACGCATAGAGAGGGTACTGGGGTTGGAATATTGATAATTTCTCCTGATGGAATTCCAACAAAGCTCAAGTTTAAAATCGAAGGTCCATTATGCTCCAACAATGAAGCTGAATACGAAGCATTAATTGCTGGACTTGAGGCTTTGTTAGAATTGGGGGCAACCAGAGTCGAAATTAAAGGAGACTCCGAATTGGTCATCAAACAATTGACAAAGGAGTACAAGTGTATCAAAGAGAATTTGATCATGTATTTTGTCATCGCAAATAGGCTACTCAAGAAATTCGAATATGTGGAATTAAAACACGTATCAAGGGTGAATAACCAGGAAGCAAACGACTTGGCACAATTAGCTTCAGGATATAAAGTATCAAAAGAAAAGTTGGAGGAATTGATTGAAGTAAGAGGAAGAGCAATGTTTACTAAACTTTCGCCAAGTGATCTAGAGAACTCACAATTGGGTTATGCCAACAAAGAACAATTCGAAGTACTAAATATAGACTCGTTGGCAGACACAGATTGGAGGAGTCCAATTATTAGCTACCTAAAAAACCCTTCGATGGATACAGACAGGAGAATCAAGTATAGAGCATTGTCATATTTTTTGATGGGAAATGAATTATTCAAGAAAACCCCTGAAGGGGTATTGTTGAAATGCTTGGGTGAAGCAGAAGCATATTTGGCTCTGTCGAACGTACATAGTGGGGCATGTGGTGCACATCAAGCAGGGCACAAAATGAAATGGCTTTTATTTCGTTATGGGATGTATTGGCCTTCGATGTTAAAGGATTGCATAGAGTTTGCGAAAGGGTGCCAAGAGTGCCAAGAACATGCAGGTATCCAACACGCTCCAGCAAACGAATTAAGTACGATAGTAAAACCATGGCCTTTCAGGGGATGGGCATTAGATTTGATTGGAGAAATTCACCCCAAATCATCTAAAGGTCAAAGGTACATTTTGGTAGGAATAGACTATTTCACAAAATGGGTCGAAGCAATACCACTGGCAAATGTGGATCAAGAGGCTGTGATTGAGTTTATTCAGAAGCACATTATATATAGGTTTGGAATCCCAGAAAGTATAACAACTGATCAGGGTTCAGTCTTTACTGGACGAAAAATGCAAGACTTTGCCAGAGAAATAGGTTTCAAGTTATTTACTTCTACACCTTATTACGCCCAAGCAAATGGACAGGTTGAAGCAGCAAACAAAATAATAATCGGCCTTATTAAGAAACATGTGGGAAAGAAACCTAAGAATTGGCATAAGACTTTAGATCAAGCGCTCTGGGCTTGTCGGACATCTCCAAAAGAAGCCACAAATACAACTCCTTTCCAGTTGACGTTTGGACATGATGCAGTACTCCCAATTGAGATATGTTTGCAATCGGTAAGAATACAAAGACAAGCAGACATTCCTCCCAACGTATAATGGGAGTTAATGATGAATGAGTTAGTAGATTTGGACGAAGACAGACTTCGGGCACTGGAAATGATAAAAAGGCAAAAGGAAAGAGTGTCCAGAGCATATAATAAAAAGGTGAAAGGTAAAACTTTTGTTAATAATGACTTAGTTTGGAAAGTTATTTTACCTATAGATCGAAAGAATCAGGCACTTGGTAAGTGGTCCCCACATTGGGAAGGACCCTTTCGAATCTTGAAAGTATTCTCGAACAATGCTTACGAAATTGAAGAATTAGCAGAAGATCGTAGGATCTTAAGAGTAAACGGGAAATATTTGAAGAGATATAAACCAAGTATGTACGAAGTAAGGATTGCAAAAACGTAGATACTCAGGGTACTACGAAAAGCCAAAATGGTCAGGCATGTGTCAAAACATATACGCTACGTTGATCAAAATGGCTTTGCGATCAGAATAAATTTTAATGGAAGGAAAAGAGTCTAAGGAGACACCAAAAGTGTTTTTCATTTAAAGGCATGAAAGTACATGCATTACAAGCGATCCAAAGAACAGGATCCAAGATTACAAAAAAAAAAAAAAAAAGAGAAAAAAGGGCATATAAAAAAGAAAAACCCTAAGGAAAAAACTAGCTAGTTGATCCTTTGGTCCAAGCCTTCCAAGGACAGCACAGGCGAAGGTTCAGCTTCGAACATATACCTGGCTCCAGAACCACGCATCCGCCTCACTACACCTTTCTTCAGGAAAATGTAACTGAGGAGTCTCCCGTAGGGAAGACAAGTCACACTCCCTCGACGGTCAACACCGGCAGAGACAGTTTTAACAAGTCCTTTAAAGATCATTAAAGGAATGTTAATTTTCCTCCCTCGAATTTCAGAATCAATGGTGGTCCTACCTTCAGGATCTATGCGTAAGGACGCATTCATCCATAATTCTGCCACCATGTTAGGGTAAATAGCACCCTCCAAGACTTCTTCAAAATAGAAGTCCAGTTCTTGGTTGACAAAGAGGGTTTCGATGTTGATAAAATGACGAACAAGTTCATCCTCAGAGAGTCTGAACTCGCCTCTGATGAGGGCTTTGATGTCGTTAAAGAAGAGAGGTTCAACCATTGCAAGATAAGAAAGGTGTTCTGAGAGAGAAGTTGTGTGTTTTCTTTTTCTGTGTTTGGTTTGGAGAGAAAGCGCATGAATGGAGAAATGAAGACAATATTTGACCCTTTATATAGACTGGGAATACTGAAGGGTGGTTTTTAATTGTTAATGAGTGATTGGACTGCGGTTGGTTTTCCAAAGAAAGAAGTTATGGCTTCCGCCGTTTCCCGCCCTTGGAAGTTGAAAAGTAATCATGAAACTGATGCACACACGTCTTAAACCGACGTTTTGGAGAAAGTGACGTCACTGTTTAGTAATGATTATGGCTAGAGAAGGGGAAACGTCAAGTCTAGAGGCAAGGATGCTGCGAAAGATGTTCAGGATTCTACACGTTGCATTAAATGAAAAGCACTGTAGAGAATCTAAAGATATATTTTGGCAGAAATGTTTAGATTCGCTAAAAGTAATGCTGGCAAACATTATAGATATAAATGGGAGTCAAGCATACAAATATTATGAGTCTACAGTAGTCTCGATTACAAAACAAAGGTGCAACAAGTAACAGGACTGAAAACATCTAGTTAAAATCCTTAGGGAGATCCGTTTTGATCTTCAAGTATTGAGTCTCCCACGAAGACATACGAAGCTCGATTAGTGCCCGTTGTTTCTTCAACCCTTCGATTTTTGGCACTAATTTCTGTGCAGTCTCGAAATGTCTAATTCCCGACAGCACCACTTCGAGCAAATCTTGTTGGTTAGATTTTTGTATGGCTGCCTGACAACGTTCAGCTTCTTTTATCTTGTCCTCGAGTGCCTTTATCTCTTGTTTCCAGGAGTTGATGTTCTTCTCATAATCATCAAAGGCCTTCTGATTTTCTGAATGTTTAAGCTTGAGGGCCTCACCTTGTTTCGTTGCGTCCACAGCAGAGTTCCATGAAGAGTCATGAGAGGCCTTTGTCTCAGATAGCTCTTTTTCGACATTTTGCTTTCGAAGAATGTTGGCCTGGAGTTGCTCGAGTAGGGAGCCTAACAGAACAATTACCTCTGAAACTTCTGTGGAAACTTGAAGCAAATCTACCTTCTTTAGAAGTTGATTTAAGTTGTGACTCTTAATAGGTTCCCGGTTGAGGACGTCTACGAGATTGACCCCAAAGAATCTCTCTTTTATTTGTCGGAGGAGGCTAGGAATATCTTTTTTATCACTAGATTCTACAGTTGCAGCTGGAGAAACATTAAGTTCCGAAGGCGAAGAAGTATTCGCATCCATGATGGCCTTTAAGAAACTAAGAGGATCAGTTTGCTTAAGTTGTTCCAGCTCCAAAGGAGTAGGCTTCACAGGGGCAAGCGTCGAAGTTGTCTCAGGAATGGGTTTCGTATCAAGAGTCGAAGTCCCTTGAGGATTTTGTTTTTCTGGTTGAGAGATTTCTTCCATAGCATCTTGCTCCGACGCAGTATCTTCACTGTCATGTGTTTGGGGGTTCACATTGTCGCTGCCTGAGAATGAGTGATCTTCTTCCAAATTTTGGTCTTGATGAGTAGGTGGGGATTCGTCAGTAGAGTGACTTTCTTCGACTGGTTCATTAGGCAATATCGTAGCAATTGGCCTAACGTCTTCAAAGACTGGCGAGAGAACATGAGTTTGATTTTGAGAGGTACCTATGTTAAACAGAGCAAAGTTAGTCATAAAGATAAGCCTTTGAGGGGTTTAGTTGACGAAAGTTAAAGTTTGACAATTACCGTAAAGTTTGTCAACATTAATGGTAAAGCCATGGTCCTTGAGACCTGAAGTGGCAGTGCCAGCGTCTTCCTGCAATAACAAGGTAAATGTCAGTTTAATTATTTTTTGGTTAAGATCATAAGATAATATGTGGGGTGGAACCCAAATACCTTGGTTGGGATATTGTCTGGACTTGAATTATGACTTTCCACAACGAAAGCATTACTAGCAGTTTTCAAAGGAGACTCTTCAGAGGACGCCTTATCACCAGGAGAAACAGTTTTAGAGGGGCTTATCCTTTTCCCTTTTCTTGAAGGGGTAACAGCTTTTTGTCTCTTCTTGTGTCCTTGCCTAGTTTGGGGAGGAGATTTATCTTCGCCATCTGAGGCAGCTATCGAGGAAGCTTTCCGCTTCGAACCTGTTGGGGGTTTCGAGCTCTGGCAAATAGACGATAAGTAAGATGGATACTACTCACAGATTGTACAAAATCAAGAATATGAGATGAGTATGTACCGTGGGCTTCTTGCCAGTAACGATGGAATCACTTTCACTTGGTTGGTTGCTCTTAGATGTCCCAGAATCTTTTTGGGCAGAAGCTTCCTTGATCTTCCTCCTTCGTGCAACAGCTGTAGTTGAAACTGAAATTAGTATATCAGCAAAGAAAAGAAAAGTCAGTCGAAAAGATTGTCTTAATCCAAACCTTCAGGTATTGGGGTCAGGACACGAACATGTTTAAGATCTATATGAAGATGTCCTTTGAAAGTATCCAAGGTATGCTTAGTCGGAACCACTCGTTCAGCGCATTTTTTTGGTACTCTCTCGAAGAATTTTGAGAGCATTCCCACACACGAACCAGTCTGGGAAAGGAGGACTTAGAGCCACACCAAAATCAGCACTTGGTAGTGGAGGGAATTTTGGAGGATTAAGTTTGAAAGCCACTTCATAACGTAGTTCTGGTCGAACATACGAGGGCAACTTCAACTTATCCAGTTTGGCGGAAAACTTTTCGCGCAAAATGACTGCAGCCTCACGAACGGTCCGATTAAGATCATCAGGCCTGTAGATAGTTTCAAAGAATTTTTGAAAAGCTTGGATTTCTTTAATATGAGTTGAAGTACCTTTTTGAAAATTCTCCTGCACATCAGTAAAAGCTGCAGTTAGTTCTTGAGCAAGGCTATCAGCATCAAAGATTTGGGAGCTATAATAATCCGTCCACCATTGATGAAAGTCTGGTGTAGAATAAAAAGCAGGTTCGAAAGAGACAGGAGGAAGTTTGGTGGTGCCAACGTATTTGTTGATTTTTGTTTTACATTCTTCTTCAGTCAAGTACAAGGTATGGAAACACATATGGTTTCTTTTCTCATATAAACACTTGGGTTTTATTTGAACCAACCCAAACTGTCTCGAGACCAAATTTGGTTGGTAGCACATGAGAATACATTGACCTTTTGATGGTCGAAGACGGTGGGAAAATAACCTTGGAGTCAGAAAGGCTTCCCAAATTTCCATAGACTCAGTTTGTTGATCCTGAGATGTTGATGGTAATTTTCGAGTAAACCATTCAGGACCTATTGTTCTGTGTACAAAGGGGGCCATAGAAGGATCGAACTGGTTACGCCGGGCAAACATCATTGAATACGCCAAGAAGTGTTCACGAAGCTTTCCAATTTCTTCTTTTGGAGTTAGGTAAGCTAACCTGGTCCCTTCTATAGTTCGATTCTTGATTTTGCTATCCTCCTCATTGACGTTTCCTCGAAAGGGAAGATGAGTTTCGAATGTAGCATTAAGCCACAGTTGTAATAGCCAGAAAGGGCCAGCATAAAGTAAACTACCAGATTTGAAATTCTTGGTGAGGGTTGCAGCTTCGCTGAGGTTTTCATAAAGAGACCCTAAAAGCAGTTGGCTGAGGTTGAGCTTTTTTCCAGCATGCAACTGATTAGCCATGCAAAGGTATCTCTTTGCAACTTGAATAGATCTTGAGCAGAAGGCACATCGTGAAAGCCATAGCGCTAGAAAAGCAATATGTTATTCATCGGATACTGCCGTTTCGGTGGTAATATGATGCTTCTGGATGAATGCAGTATAAGTGACTTGTGAGTCATTAAAACCAATAGTATCATTATCCATTTCGTTAGGATCGAAGGTTTCGCCAGTTGGTCGAAGTCCTGTAATCGCAGCCACATCAAAAAGAGTAGGGGTAACCATTCCGCAGGGGAGATGGAAAGTGTTGTGAGAAGCATCCCAAAAGTGAACCGCTGCTACTAACATGGGTTGGTTGTATTCTAAACCTGTCTTTGACAGTTGAATCAAATCGTATATTCCTAACGATTTCCAGAAGGATTCTTTCTGTTTCTCTACTTTTTCTAACCAGGCATAGTACAAATCAGGATCCTTGGCCAAAGGAATTGACCTAAACACTTTTACAGAGTTGGTCATATAGTTTACCCTAATTTTCGCTAAAGCTAAAGGAGTTACAGTTGGAGTTTCTTCCATGTTAGCAGATTTTCCTGAGGGAGAACAGCCATCTTCATCTATCCTAATTTTGCTAACTAATGGTCTAGTCTTGTAATAAGCAGGGAAGAATTTATTCAGAGATGGGATATTTTCACCTGGTAATGGACCCATAAAAGCGAGAGATTTTCCAGAAAGTTCAAAGGGAATGATTACCTGGGAAGCGTAAATAGCGCGTATTTCTTCGGTGTTAGGGTTTTGAACGTGCTCTTGTTCCCCAGACCGTGTTGTTGATTGGAGCTTCAGAGCAGGTTGAAGAACATTTGAAGATGAAGCCATAGAGAAATTTCTGATTAAGAGAATGAGATTTTGAAGAAGATGAAGAAATAGGAATGAAAGGTTGTGTAGAAGTGCAAGACCAAGTATTTAAAGGTTTAACGGAAACCCTTTTTAAATCTTTTGGGTAAAAATCCAAAGAACACGTGGCGGCTGGTGATTTAATCCAACGGCGGTCGAATAAAGTTAGCTTCACTCCTAGTATGTAGGAGTAATGATCAAGAAGTAAGGTTAAAACGTGGGAATGTAAGTTATGAGAAGACATCTTTGAAAATGACAAGACGTTTCGGAAACAGGGTCATCAATGATTATGACGTTAGTCAGCAGTCTTGGAACTCTCAAAGATCAATAAAGAACGAAATCTTATAATGACAAGAAACGCCTATTTCTGTTGACTCTCGAAACAGGCATTTATTGGGGGCAATTTGTTAGCTGAAGATTTCGTTTTATATTATTTATCCTTCGAAGAAGTAGAAAATCGAAGGAAAGATGGTTACTGATGGCCATCCCTTAAAAATAAAAGAATGGCTACTGATGGTCATGCTTCGAGAGTAAAGATTTCTAAGTTCACTATGAAGATAATGAATACTGAAAGCTAGTGAAAAGTATGTGTCTTCGGGGACTTAGACAAATTTGTAAATATATTCAAGTATTACTACTTAGCGTGTTTTTTCGTAGTGTTTGTTTAATACACTGCCACGCGTCGAAGACAGACTCAGGCGGGAAGATTTGAAATTCGAAGACGGTTTCGTAACTGTCCAAGTAACAGATGGCATCGCTAGAAGTTCTTATGAGAAACGTGGCAGTAGATTAGTATAGGACCGTTAAGGTCGAAACTAGTATAAATAGGAGTCTTAATGTTAGGATTCTGTGTGTTCATTTTGTACAAATCACTCACATATTTACTCAAGTATCAAGCGTTAAGAGAAAGAGTTCGCTAAGAAAATGTACGTATGACACCACCATTTTAATACATGTGTATTACCCTTTGCTTTTAAATATTTTCCAGAATTACTGCATTTCGTTTACTTCTTGCCATTTACATTTCTGTATCTTTACTTTAATGTCATTTACTTTCGAATTACTTTCATGTTATTTACTTTCAAAGTCTTTTACATTTCTGCAGTTTAAGATTCTTTACGTTTCAATAGTCCTTTTAATTTTCTATGTTATGTTACTTATCTTTTCGCTGAAGTCACATTTATATATAACAAAGTGATTGTCAAGACTATTTGTTCTTTAATCGAACAACGCTTATTGAAGAAGACAAATAATGAATATGGTTCGAATGAACGTTGATGACAATCTTCTTGACTATGTGTCCTAGGATCAATCTAGTCGATCCTGCGAGTAACCAAATCATATTTATTATAGTTTGGAAGACTAGCGGTTGTTTACCGGAAATCACCGTAAACAGATCCCCAATTTTTACTATATTCATCTTGGACTCTGTAACTGATTTGCACGTTGGAGTACTTACTAACCTTGCAAGTCCACCCAATTCCATCGTATCAAAGATCAACATCATCGATTCTATAGTTCTACATCGTCAAACAACAACAATTTTTGTTCCTATACATAACTAATAAATGATAAATTGTTATTAGTTAATTTTTAGTATATGTTTAAACTTTTGTTCGATTTTGAATTTTAAACCTCCAATTTCTTTTAACCCTTTAGTTCAACTATTTAAAATTGTTTGACCTACTACTTCGACCTAATGTATTCTCTTTCAAATTAAAAATTTGTAACACTACATTAATCCATTTAATATTGCTATTCATTTTATTAATTTGGGTTAAATATGTCAGAGGTCCGAATAAAAAATTACAACATTCAATTTTAGTCCATACAAAAATTTTCTTCAAACAATGGTCCTCGAAATATTTTTTCGTTTTTCCCGTTAAATTCCACCAACGGAGGCTTATGTGGCACGCCACGTCAGTCAAAGTCAATATTAAAGAAAAAGAAGCAGGTTGCGGGAGGTTTTAAACCCCCTTTAAATAACTTTAAAAAACAATAATGTTTCACAAGAAATTAATCAAACAGTTGATAAGAAAATCGTTGTTACCATCATTCTTCACAATGATCCAAACAGAACTATCACTACAAGAAAATTGTTGTTTAGCCGGGTGAATTTGCCAGGTGACAAACACCTCGCAAAATATTGCACTTGCGGGATGCATTCCACCTCGCAACCCAGATTTCTAAAAAAATAAATAAAAAATGTTTTTCCTATCTCGCAACGGAGGGAGGGAAGTTTGAAATTTTGGAAAAAAACGTTGTAGAGTGTTAAACACCCCGCAACAATTTTTAAAAAAGTTTTTAAAAAAATAAATATTACACTTACTGAGAAGTCAGGGTAGCAGGTGACTTTTTGTTGATTTTACTGACACAAAAGTTGCGTAGTGCCAATCACCCCGCAAGTCTCTACACCATTTTACTTTGCGAGGTGAGAACCACTCCGCAAGGTTTTTTTTTTAAATTTTGAAAAAAATAAATCTAGAAATTAATAATGATAGAAAGTGGTAGGTACATGTGTCAGACAAAGAGGTTGCGGGGTGAGAAACATGCCGCAAGTGTCAATGAAAATAAAGTTTGTAGGGTATTTCGCACCTCGCAAATGTTATTTAATATTTCCTTTTCATCTCCACCTCCCACGTTCTCATTCTCTCTATTTTTCCATTTCCACTCTGCCTCCCACACTTGCATCATTCACTGAAGAAAAACAAAATATTCACAGAACCTTTAACCCAACAAGAACCTCACAAGCTGCATCGTTCCTTCCAAACCTTCCACAAGTTGCAATCTCGTTTCAAGCCTTCTCACAAGATACAATTGTTTGTTCCTTTCTAGGGTTTCAACATTTGGGTTCAGGTATTTTTTTTTCATTTTCATTTTATCAACATTCATGCTAATTCAACTTTCGATTTCGTCGAAAGGGTTGAAATGAACTTCGTAGTATAATAAAGACTCCATTTTTATCTTTTATTCTGTCACTATATAAGGTTTCAATGGTTAATTTCTTTCATTGTGGTTGTCATTTCTGTCACTATAACTTAATCTAACAACGACGAGAACTATATAGATTTGCAATGTTTTTGGTAAGAAGGGTGGGGAAGAAAAGGAGTTTGAATGGTTAATTACTTTCACTGTTTTTTACTGGGTATATACACTTGATAGTGGATAATGTGGATGTTCTCTGAATGTCTTGCCTCTTGATTGTTTGGATTTTTTAAACTGAATGTGTATGTATTATTTTGTGCAATTTGAATGTGTGAGTTTGGAGCTGATATGAGGTTTGGTTTTGATGTGTGATTGCAGGTCTTTTCTCTCGGATGGATGCGAAATAAGATGGCTCGAGTTAGAGTGATACAATAAATTGACATTGGCCTTGAAGTGTTTTGGCTTGGTATGAATCTGTAAAACTTGAATTGAATCAGTAGCTCTGAATTACTCTTATGCATAGTTTCTGAAATTGTTTACAAATGTCAGCTCTTTTGACATACAATTATCGTTCGTATTTGCCATTCATATATAATTCTTGTAGTGCTGAACTAGTTTAATTTGTCATTCGTATTTGTCGTTCATATATAATTCTTGTAGTGCCGAATTGTTAGTAGTAATAGTTAGAAAAAATAATACATACACATTTAGTTTAAAAAATCCAAGGACCAAATTTGAATGTGTCTTAATTAAGGAAATAATATACCATCAGAACTCGCATAGCTTGTCTCGTCAAGTTGTCTTCCACTGAAAATAGATAGATTATTATTAGTAGTACTGCTTCTTGTTGAACCTATTTGAGCTGCTTTCTGAAGAAGTGCAGTAGCTGACATTGGAGTAGTACTAGTTTGTGCCATTTGCATGATATCACAAAAAACAGATGAAATATTATCAACTGAATTATATGGTTGATGATTAATATTCTGTTGATTTTCATGGTTGAACCATAGTGATAAACTTGGCTTTTGCTGATCACGAAACCCTTCATGTGGAAAACCAGCTAGATTTTGACGTGATATGAATCCATGTGACAAACTAGTTTGTGTGTTCATCAAATTTGACTCTTCATTCTTGAAATTTAGAGTTGTTGGTACCACAAATATCTTCTGAAATCAAAGCTCAATACCCCAAAAACCATGATCAATTTACACCAGTTTTTAATACTACAACACAAATTCAACACCCTTCTTCTGCTACAAGCCATGATCATTTCACACCTCAACACATGCCACCGAGTTCTGGCGTGGCGGATTCTCAATATCCTTCTGCTGGAAGGCATGGCCAGTTTAAACCAGAACTGCTACCAACTGAACCAAAACCTTAACACTACTCTGGAACAAGCCATGACACATATCATTTCGGTGTGATGGAATCTCATGAGCCTAAATATCAACACCTCAGTGCAATGAAAACTCAGTATCCATCTTCTGGAACCCATGATCAGTTTGAGCAATCTTTGCCACAATATTCTAGGGTAACTGAGCCTAAACTTCACCACCAATCTGTTACAAGCTTGCCACAGCATTCTAGGGAAATAAAGACTCATTACTCATGATCAGCTAAGAGCAGAGTTACCAACTGAACACCACTCTCCACAATATTCCAGTGCCATGAGAACTCCTTCAGCTGGAATCCATGATCAGCTAAGAGCAGAAGAACACCATTCTCCACAACATTCCACTGCCATGAGAACTCAATACCCTTCAGCGGGAACCCATGATCAGTTTAGAGCAGAGTTACCATGAGGTGTGTCTTGCACTCTCTTCTGCTAAAGCATCACAGAAAGCTCTATGTGTAATAAAACTATCCTTCCTGTGTGAAATCCAATGAAATCCATCATTAATAAGTTAACCATTTGCACTATGCAATAGTACTATCAAGGATTTAAACAACCGGCACACCGTCCGTAAAGACTTTTGCGATTTCAACTAGTACAGGTGATACCGTTTTGACGTCATGACCGTTTTTTAAAACCTTGAGTACTATTAAAAATATGTGATACTCAAGAGTAGGATTTTACTCCCATTGATCTAATTAGCTTGCTCTTGAAGTTTAAAGGGTTTCAACATTATATATACACCACTGTCAGATTTAATACTTCATGGTATGATTCTAGTGTCTTCATCAAGCATTTGATGAGGAAGCTAATTGTCTTTTTGTAAGGTGATAATCATTAGTTTTGGCCTTTTTTAATGTTCAATGTTTGATTATTCTTGCAGCTCTTTACTTTGTTGCTGTAGTCAATCTTGCTGCTCTTTACTTTGTTGCTGTAGTCACTCTTGCTGCACTTGTTGGACAGCATTTGGTGAGGTGATAATCATTAGTTTTGGCCTTTTTTAATGTTCACTGCTTTGATTATTCTTGCTGCACTTGTTTAATGTTCAACTGATATTTTGATAATCATTAGTTTTGTTTTTTCTATCATTAGGGGCTGTTTGTGTTAATTAAGGATGATAGATGTTGGGGTCTACTACACTTTTAATTGAAACCAAACATGTTATTTTAATTAGACATAGATTTAAATTATTGTTAAAAATTAAATAGTCTTTAAATTTAGACCACTCTCTCTAATAACTAAATGAATGTTAACAATGGTGGAAATAAACTCTATGCAAATGTTGTAACTACTGGGTGCGATATTTCCATTTTTTTTCAAACAGAAGTTACATCAGTATATAAAGCTAGTTGGTTAAGAAACCTAACTAACTAACCAATTGTTAGTTAGTTAGTTTAAACCACTAAAAAATCACTAACAACCTAGGATTATTATGTTTCATGGATTAATAACTAAATATCATGGCTAGGTGTAGAGGTGTCAAGTAGAAAACTCTATATATCCATAATATCTTAAGACAACCTACTATTGCCAGACTCTCTGCAGAGGCAGAATATGAAAACCATGTCAGCTTTGACATCTGAACTATTATAGATGAAGCAATTGTTGAGAAGTGCGATAGACATAGATTTAAATTTTTGTTAAAAATTAAATAGTCTTTAAATTTATACCATGTTAAAAATTATTGTTGCAGGGGCAACTCTGTAATGTCTAATTTCCGGTTCAGTTTAATATTTCAGTTTAATAGCTAACTAAATTTTTGAATATATGATGATATCCTTGTTGTTGATGTTTGAATAAAATTGTGTGATGACTTGTTGGTTTATGTGTATCTCTTCATAGAACCCCATGCTATTTATTAAGTTTTGATGCTGCCTCTATTTTTCTCATGTGATCCAATAAGTGCATATTTAAGGTTCTTGAAGTTTAGTTTGATGGCTTCATATTAAAGGTTATATTTAGATTTCTTTTCTATGGAATGACATTTAATTTTCTTTTCTATATTTTGTATGTAACATTGAGAAAAAAACAAATGGAGTTGGAGGAAGCATTGAGACTTTCACAAGAACAAATGATGCTTACTCAACAACAAATTCAACAACAAGTGCAACAACAAATACAACAACAAATGCAACAACAAATGCAACAAATGCAACAATTCTTTCGACAACAATATGGTGGTGGTGGATTTGGAGCGGTTGGTAACCAAGGAGTAGTAGACGAGAATGATGAAGAAAACGAAAATAATGCGGACGACCCGGATCCTAAGTGAATATTATTTTGAATTTAAATATTTTGGATAATCATGAATTTCTTTATATTAAATATACATTTCTTTATATTAATTATGAATTTCTTTATATTAAGTATGAATTTAAATATTTAGAATTAACTATAAATTTAGTATTTTTAAAATAAAATTAAATTTTAATTATTTATTATATTTATATTATTCTAAATATTTAGAATAATATAAATATTTTTTTTTACTATATATGTTACTACTTGCGACGTGCAATAAACAAGGTATGTCAAACTAATTGCCAGGTGAAATCCACCCTGCAAGTATTAAATATTCAAATATTGCTAAATGCATCTCACCCCGCAAGTTGTTTTGGATCATATGTGTCACACTGAACGAAGTTGGTAGCACTTATTGGAAAGCGTGTTTGCGGGGTGCTATACACCTAGCAAAGTTGCGGGGTGAAAAGCACACTGCAGAATCACCTGTGTCACCTGCTCTGACTCAACTGAACAAAGGTGCCTGTACCTCTTGGAAAGTGTGTTTGCGGGGTGCTTTTTACCTTGCAATGTTGCGGGGTGAGAAACACCTGGCAAATTTGCGGGGTGCTTATCCCCTTGCAAAAAGTTGCGACTAACGTTTTTGCGAGGTGGCTAGCCCACCTCGCTAATGTTGCGTTGCAGGGTGAAATTGGTATTTGCGGGGTGGCTTTCACCTGGTAAATCTGAGTTTTTTTTGTAGTGTATTAACTTATAGAGATATTGAAAAGCTCTTTTCAACCATGTTCATTTTTCTTTTATTTATTTTTTGCCTGTTACTTTGATCAAATACAAAGACTTCACAAAGTTTGAAATTGATACCTTGATGAAGCAATGGCCATCACATATTTTTGGTCCATAATATATTCATGATGATGTGAAGAATGAGGGTAACTAAGATTTTTCTACCAACTATTTAATTAATTGCTTGGGAATTCTTATTTGTTTTTTAAGTTATTTAAAGGGAGTTTAAAACCTCAGTAAATTGTCTCTTTTTCTTTACTGTTGACTTTGGCGTGCCATGTAAGCCTTTGTTAGTGAAATTTAATGGGAGAGATAAAAAATAGAGATGAAAAATATTGCGAGGAACATTATTTGAAGAAAAATATTGTACAAATTAAAATTGAAGGTTGACATATTTATAGGGATTAAAAACTTATTTAAGCTTATTAATTTATTATAAATTACACCTAGGGGTGAGAATAGGTCAGACCAGCCTACAGGGGCCTATAGCCTAGCCTATTTAAGGCCAGGTCAAGCCAGATCTGTTTAATAAAAAGGTCAAACTTAGACTCTTTAAAAAGCCAATTTAATTAAATAGGTTAGGCTTAGGCTATTAGAAAAACCTATGAAGCCTTATAGGCCGACATATATATATATATATATATATATATATATATATATATATATATATATATATATATATATATATATATATATATGCTAAATAAGTCGGCCTATATAAGCATATATAGGCCGACCTATATGGCTTCTTAAGTATATGGATTAATTGAAATTTTTAATGAGAAACAGACTTTTAAATATGCTTTCAGGTCATACCAGATTTTTAAAAAGATCAGATCAGGCCAAAAAAGAGAGCCTATAATAGATCATAGACCAGACTCAAACCTTATAAGGTTATCGTAGACCAGACTCAGACCTTCTAAAACTTATCCTAAGATAGGACAGACTTTTAATTTTGTAACCTTGTGATCCATAAGAATTTATTATAAGTTACACTAATAGAGTTTAATTTTGATCAATAAGAATTTATTATAAGTTACACTTATAGAGTTTAATTTTGTAACCCTGTGATCCATAAGTTACACATAGCTTGTAGTAGTGCCAATTTAATTATAGGATAAAAAGCTGAAATTGATAATTGTGGGGTACAGGTCAGTTTTCACCATTAAAGAAATGGAGTGAAGCCACAACATTGTATAAAGTGCTTCGAAACCGGAAATTCATAAAACAAAATAGCACAGCATTACTTTCTCTCTCCATCTTTGGCTTTTCTTCCTTTTTGACCATTTTATGAGTTTTGGCTAAGCTCATCAAATTCACAAACCATCTCGTTTTGCTCGAAATTTCCTTTATTGTCCTCTTGTGTTAGTCCTTACCACCTTGTCCAAATTTAAATTTTGTCTTTTGAAGCATATAAAGAGCACTCCACTCACACAATATTATTCACTAACCTATAGTTTTCATAAATTATGGTGCCAATAACCACATACTTCTTGTTACTCGTCTCTTCTGTTTTCTACGTTGTATGGGATGCTAGAATTGTGCTAGAGGAATATGCTGCTCAACGTGATCGTCTTGCCTTTCGACACTCTTCATTGGGTTTCGCTGCTTACACCATGAGCCACCTCGATGTTCCTTTCATTATGTAAATTTACGTTGCTTCATATGTGTTGCACTAGTTAAGCTTATGTCTTATGTTTTGCATAGGGGTGAGACATTATAACCTTTATCTTTTGTATGATTGAGAAAATGTTGAGTGGTTAATCTTGTTCAAAATATTTATTTCAAACTCCCAAATAAAAACTACTCCCTTTATCTCAAATTACTCACTTTGCAAAAATATTTTGTTCCAAATTAAGTCTTAGTAAATTTTCAGTGCAACTTTAATAATATTTTTTGAATATATTCTCCATCATTAATCATTATTGGAATATTTTTTTATGAAATTCTTTAAATTTTTTAAGTAGAAGAAATAAATAAAGAATAATATTATAAAATTAAACATAATTTATCTTTTAAATACAAAATTAATTATATTTTTTAATAGTGTGAAATGTTTCAAATATCTTAAAATTTGGGATGAAGGGAATAAGAGTGAAAGTATAATTAACGAGGGGTTGAAAAAAAACAGTAGAGGAAAACCGCATTGTAACTACTGTGAGTATGTGACAGAAACATCTTTTAAAGAATCAACCGTTACCGACAATATCCTATCTTAGCTATGTTGCATTGAATATATTTCTGCAATGCCATTAATACATACTATTTTAATTTGAAAGACTATAACGCCAGTAAATTAAATGTTTTTTTTCTTGAAACCAAAAAATTAAATTCTAGATGTTGTGAGGTTTGTTTTTTTATACGTTAAAGTTTAAGTCACTTGAACTCCACGGACTCGCAAAGGTCAGAGCTAGGGGTGACAAAACGGGACGCCCGCCCCGCCTTATGCCCGCCAAAAAACAAGCGGGGCGGGCATGCCCGCCAAGTAAAATGGGCATCAAAATTATGCCTGTCCCGCCAAGATGGCGGATTGGCGGGCGGTGGGCTTACCCGCCTATTTTTATTTATATTTTTTTAATAGATTAATATGTTTTTTTTACCTTTTAATTAAACTTTTCACTTATTTCTTAAAACAATTTTTTATAAAAGTAATTTTTTAACAAATTTACACAAAAAAATATTACATATATTTATAAATAAATGTATAAAATAAACCATCAAGGATTGCAATTACTAAAATTAACTAAAAAAAGAGTGAGTTTTGGAGGAGGAGCGGGTTTTGGCGAGCGGCGGGCTTTGACGGGGCGGGTATGGCGGGCAGCGGGTTTTGGCGGGACGGGCTTTGGCGAGCGGCGAACCTAAAATCCCAACCCAACCCGCCATTTTTTGGCGGGTGCGCGGGGGGCCCGGCGGACCCCGGCCTGTTTTGCCACCCCTAGTCAGAGCAAACCTTAGATGTTTGTGAGGTTTAAGTCATTGACAATTTCATTTTTTAAGTCAAATGGCAAATCCAAACTCTAGTTAAAGAGTACTCCCTCGGTTTCTTTTTAAGTGTCATTTTAGCAAAAAGCTCTTCAACCAAGATATTGGATTTTTAGGGTTACTTTTCCTATCATACCCTTATTTATTTTTCACTTTCCAAATAAATTCATTCATACACTCTCTTTTTTCAATAACTAATTGAAAAATGTGAGGTGGAGTTATTGAGAAAATAAGGGTATAATTGACAAATTATAACATTAAATTATAAAACGACACTTAAATAGGAACAAAAAAATTCTTCTAAAATGACACTTAAAAAGGAACGAAGGGAGGAATAGATACGTATAAAATTTGTGTAAATCCTATCTTATTTGCCAATTAATGTCGATATGATTGAGTTGGTTATGTTCAAATTCTAGACCTCACATATATGTTTGTTTCATAAGGTGAGAGAGGGGGAAATTTTAAACAAATATATGTTTTGTTTACAAGGTAGAGAGGGTTTAAAGCTAATTTGTCAATTCATAAACGACATAGATAATCAAACTCAAAATATTTGATATTTCAAATATTCTGAAATATATTAAAGTGTAAATAAAATATTGATAATGTCATAGAATTATTATATGATCAATGATAAGATGGACTATTTTCTCATCTTGATGATCCATCTAATTCTATAAAATATTTATAAAATTAAATTCTAGATAATATATAACTTATATGTTATGATTATATATCGATATGTAATACAACTCAATAATTTATAAAACAATTAAGATATGGCAAACAAAATAACAAATGAAAATGAACAAAACAAAATACATGAAAAAAGGAAATTAAGTTGAGTCATAATAAAAATAATGGAGTTCTTAAAAAAATATGGTGGAATTCTAATAAAATAGGTATACATTGGTTATCCTGAGACTGTTTGTCTTTGACTAAAAATAACGGAGGTAATGGTTTCAAAAATTTAAGTGCCTTCAAGTATGCTATGCTCAGTAAACAAGTTTGGAGTTTCATGACAAAGTCATACAACTTAACCACTGAACTCCACAAGGCCAAGTATTTTCTCAAATGTGAATTCCTTGATTCAGACATCGCGCACAATCCCAATTATGTGTGGTGGAGTATTTAGAATTTGAAATTTGTGGTGCGAGATGGGTACAAGTGGTGTATTGGATCAGGAGCAAACATTCTTGTTTAGGTCAAAATTGATTACATGATAACACTTCGTTGGACAATCCTTGACCGAACAACTGGGTAGTGACTAATCTAAAAGGTTTGGACTTGTTGAGTAGTAACGGTAAACAATGGAACTCTAACATGATTTATTCTCTAGTAGGGGTGGAATTGTGGCAAAAGTCCTTAATACTCCTTTATTTGAGGCAGCCCAAGAGGATAAGTTAGAGCGAACGTTTGAAAAGAATGGTAGGGTTTTTTTGGAGTCTAGGTATGCTCAATTTAGGATAAATTCTATTTAATCTTTTTAGATTTATGGATGTAAGACATGTGACAAAAAATCAATTAAAGGTTGATATTTAAAATAGATAATTATTTATTTATTCAATATAATTAAAAAAAAAGAAAAAAAAATAACGTTCTCCCTTCCCTCATGTTCCAACTTCCAATTCTCTAAGGCTTTATTTACAAGTTCGGAGGGGAGGGGAAAGGAAGACTTCCGAAAATAAAATTTTAAAAAAAATATAGGAAAATATTTGACATTTTTTTGAAAAAATGATTTTGTTTAGAATGATAAAAGAGTCATTATCATTATTATATTTTGTTTGAAAAATTTATATAGACCCTCCAAAACCCTTTAAAACTCTCCTTCAATATAATTTTTGAGTTCCCCATATTAGGAGATTTTTTATGTTATAAATAAAATGAAATCCTCCAAAACCCTCCTACCCAAATTATTTCTATTTTTTCACCCAATCTTTCCTATTTTCCAAAGCCCTCGCAAACAAAGTATAAAACATTTTTCTCTTTCTCATTTTATTTTACGTTGTCATTTTATCTCCTCTCCGCTGTCATAATTCATAAATTATCGTAATTCTATTATCGAAATTTATATATTATTGTAACTTTGTTGTCAAAATTTATGCGTTATTGTAATGTTGATGCCGGAATTCACTGGCAATCAACATTGCCGGTCATTGTCATATCTTCGATAACAATTTAAGTCAATTCAACTCGGTAAATCAGTTGTTGTAATCAGCGCTACAGTAACAACATCGCCGCTGAAATTTGACAAAAATCAGCGTTGCCGGCAATCAATACTGTTAACCATTGTCATATCGTAAGAAAAATTAATTCAATTCAACTCCATAAATTCGTTGTTTTCGGCAATTAGCATTGTCGGTCAATGTCATATCTTTTGGAACAATTTAATTCAATTCAAAGACCTAAATTTGTTGTTGTAATCAACATTATAGTAACAACATCGCCACAAGAAAACAACATCACTGCCAAAATTTGACAGAAATTAGCGTTGTCGACAATCAACATTGGCATATCTTCGGTAAAAATTTAATTTAATTCAACTCCATAAATTTGTTGTTGTACTGTAATCAACGTTATAATAACAGTATCGCTGTCGAAATTTAACAAAAATCATATCATTGTCATTACTGTAATTCGACTGAAATCACAACATTACAATAACAACACATGAAGATTTTTCTTTTCTTCTTAATTATACTCCCTCCGCTTTTTATTATAAGTCGTTTTGGAAAAAAAAACTGTATTTAAATATAAGTCGCTTTATAATTCCAATGAATAATTAATGCTATTTTTCCTATTATATCCTTAAATATTTATTATTCTCTCTCCTTTCAATTATATAAATTTATCTTCCATATGTCATTAATGAAGGATAATTTTGTAAAAACCTTCATAATTTCTTATTTTCATACAACAATTATTATTTTTCTTAAACTGTGTGAAAAGTCTAAAACGACTTATAATAAAAAACGGAGGGAGTATATTTCATTTGGATTAAAGATTATTTTTAAATAATAGAGTTGAATTTTAACAAAGGAAAGGAAGATATTGTTTGAACAAGATTTGTTCTGATCAATATTCTTGTTTTGATGATAACAATGTATATGAATTTTGTATAAGACAATGTGGTACTCTAATCCTATGCATTTTCCATTTCATGAAATATATAAGGAGTATGCACAATTCGCGCTAAGAAGCACTGACTCAGAAGATTCTGGATTGCGAAATCAGAACATGCTCTCGCAAGACATCAGAAGATGGTCAAGCAGAATCAGAACATGGTCTATGAAGCATCAGAAGAACTTGAGATCAGAAGCAGAAGCACTGAAGTTCTTATGGTATCACGCTAAAGCACTTCAAAGCCAGAAGACAAGAAGATGCTCTGCACCAAGCTGTAACTCTGATTCTGATTATTCAAACATTGTATTCACAAAATCTGAGATCAGAAGTTATTACTAGATGACAGGCTACGAAGTCTAATCTCTGACTGACAAAAGGAACGTTAGAAGCTACAAAAGGCAAAATCAGTAAAAACAGAGAAAAGCATGGCTCGAGGTAGTTGACAAAACAGTGAAAACATTAAATGCAAAGTTGTCCAGTCACGCAACGCATTAAATGCAGTTCAACGGTCATCTTCTCAAACGCCTATATATAGTGAAGTTCTGATCAGAAGCAGCAACCAACTCTTGCAATTATACTGAAACGCTGTTGAATTCATTACTCACGAACTTCATCTTCAACCACACATTCTTTGTAATATTTAGTGAGTGTTAAGCTTAGAACTTAAGAGAAATATCACAGTTATGATTATAGCTTTCTAAGAAGCATTTCAATACTCTTGTAAACATTTACTTTACATTGATTTGTAAAAGCTTCCTAGAGTGATCAGTGAGATCAGTAGACTCTAGAAGACTTAGAAGTTTCTAAGTGTTGATTTCCTAGAGTGATTAAGGTGTGATCAGTATACTCTAGAAGACTTAGAGTGTTTCTAAGTGGATAACCATTGTAATCAAGATTGATTAGTAGATTAAATCCTCAGCTGAGGTAAATCACTCTAAGGGGGTGGACTGGAGTAGTTTCGTTAACAACGAACCAGGATAAAAATATTGTGTTCATTGTTTTTATCTTAAGAGTTTTTAAACTTACACTTATTCAAACCTCCCCTTTCTAAGTGTTTTTCTATCCTTCAGTTATTACTTATATTTTAGCGAACATGAACACAAATATGCAAAAAAACAAGATAAAATCCATATGTAAATAAATCAAAGCTCTAAAAATGATCTTCAACATTTCTAAAATTGTAACAAATATGTTTCTAATAAATACATCAAAAATACTTAGACATTATATGTCTAAAAGAAGTTTTGATTGTTAGTGCTTGATGCACTTTGAGTAATAGAACGAATGGGAGAGAATGAAAAGTAATTGAGAGTTGTTATTATTGAAATCAGAAATGTTATTCTTACACCAAACCTTACACCTACACCGTATGTACGTACGACACCATTCTTGTACGGACGATACTGTTCATGTACGGACGAATACTATTCATGTACGGATGAATACTATTCATGTACGGGCGTTTATTTTTAATACCTGGACGTGCATTAACCAACTTCATTACTGTATTAACCAAGTTTTTACACTGCATTAACCAAGTTTGATGACTCCTAAAAAAATATTTTTAATACCTGGATGTTGCATTAACCAACTTTATTACTACATTAACCAAGTTTTTACACTGCATTAACCAAGTTTGATGACTGCTAAAAATTATTTTTAATACCTGGATGTTGCATTAACCAACTTCTTTACTGCATTAACCAAGTTTTTAGACTGCATTAACCAAATTTAATGACTACTGTAAAATACTGTTGAGTATAAGTATTGGTGTAACAATTGGGTGTATGAATAAAATTACTCTATTGAAATATTGTTATCAGAAAACTGAATTTTATATATATATATATATATATATATATATATATATATATATATATATATATATATATATATATATATATATATATATATATATATATATATATATATATATATATATATATATCATATGAGAACGGGTAAGTTATATGAGAATGTGAGTATGTAATAACAACCATTGAATTTATATTTAATGGTTGAGATTAAAAGATATTTTTAAAATTTGATTAATAATTTCTCTTTCCTCTTATTGCACATGATTTAGTGAAGATTATAATTTAATCTCAACCATTCCTTTTTAAATCTAATGTTTCTTATCTGGGCTGGTCCCGATCGACTCTTTAGAGGCCCATGACAAATAATAAAAATAGGCCCCTAATTAAAAAATTAACATCATTTATTTAAATTATAAATAGCATCAAAACATCAAAAGTAATCATTAATCCATGTAACTAACATAAAAAACAAATTCTAATCAATATTTTCAAAATAACTTCTAGCTACTTGAAAAAAGTCTCCCTTCTAGCATTTTTTGAAGCAAATTCTTCAATCAAGTCTTCATATTGTATATTCTCCAACAAATCATTCTCAATACCATTGAAATTGAATAGATAAATAAAAAAATTAGCCTTTTCACTTTACTAAATAAAAATAACATTTAAAAGTTTAACTTAGAAATTTCATAGATTAAGTTTAACATTAAAAAAAAAATCAATTAGCAAAACAATGAATCACATTTCACTACTTTGTCTATAAAAAAAAAACTGTTACAGTGAAACATTATAACATATATATCTTCATCACGCCTTCTTTTTCATTCTCTAACAATAAACAAGTACACCACCATGTTCATGAGTTCATTAACAATCCTCTTCATTCTTCACTTTTTCTCACTCTCACTCAAAACAAACAACAACACAACACCCACTCAAAAATAAAACAAAAAAACTCATTTCTTCCCTCTCAATCTTATGAATAAAAAATTAACGGCAACAATATTAAGCAAGCATCAAGAATCAATCAAGACTTTTACTTTTAGAATCAAGGAAAAAAATGAAACAAAGTTATCAATAAATAATTTTTCGAAGCAAATCGCAAAGAGAGATATATGAGGTTATCTCGGAGACGGGCACAGTGGTGCCGTGGTGGATTCACTGGTTTTTGTGTGGTGGCGGGCGACGATGCAGACGAAGTGGTGGCTAGAGGTGGAGAAGTGAAGTAACAAAACTATCGATATCAGTGAAAACTGAAAAGTTGTAGAGCAGAACAAAAACTGAAGGAAGAAAATCTATTTTTTTATTGCTATTGTTTCTGTTGGGCTTATAATAGATTGGGCCTGTTAGTTGTTATTTACACACTTTGAACTGATTTATACTACTACTAAAAATAAAAAAAGTGAGGCCCTATGCTGTGGGCCTGCTTGCCCTGGCCCAGGGCCGACCCTGGTTCTTATTCATTCTCTCTCTCTCTCTCTCTCTCTCTCTCTCTCTCTCTCTCTCTCTCTCTCTCTCTCTCTCTCTCTCCAACCTTGGTTTCTACCTTCACAATCCTTCTCTCTCATCTCTTCCTCAAATCCTAATCTCATCGAAATCGACATTCATCCAAGGTATATCTTCTCATCAGAAATATTATCTCCAAACTCATTTTCTCTTCAACCATCACAGTCCTTCTCTTTTTCCTTGAAACCCTAGCGTCACCGCCCCTTTCTCCACCATGTCTTTAGCCACCACTTCATCTATCAGTAACTCTCACTATTTCTCAAAAACGCCGTTCCAGAAAGGAGAACCCATCATCTCCAACGCCTTTGTTTTTTTGAAAAATAATGAGTTTTGATTTTCGATTTTAGATTTCTTCTGGTTTTTAATTTTAGGGTTTGTCATCACAAAACCATAATAGTTTTGTTTATCTGTATATTATGTTAGATTTGTGTTTGATATTTGTTCTTGGGGAATTGCATTAATATTGTACCACATTATCACTTGCGTATTCGGGATCCATTGGTGAGTCTGTAGCAAATGTCATTTCTGTTTGGATTTCTATTTGTTTCCAAAAGACTAACGATACAAAGTTCAATAAAAAGCTTAATAGTGTGAAGTTTCCTTTGTATTCTCCTTTTGTTTCCAACATTTTGTTTTTACTCGTACAGATACGCTAGATACACTTAAGTTGTACAAGCAAGGTGAACTTGAAATTCAACTATTTGTACATTTTGTTTTGATGTCATAGGTATGTTTTTATGTATACTACAGTTACCAATGAAGTGCACTTGCTTTAAGTTTGATATTTTCCAATGATAAAATAGTTTCAATAGACTGATGTGTAAGTAAATTAACTTTACTATATCTGCTGGACAATTCTTGATGTAGTTTGTATGCCTTGCAGTATTTTCTAGACAACATGTTTCATTTATTTTTAGTTGGTTGTGAGTGTATTTTCTGGAATGTAATGGTATGCGGTGTTGTGGTTTTATTGTTCTTCTTTGCATTTTCATGAGAATATCAGTTTAATGAGTTGATTGTTGTTGCTTACATTTTCCTTTCTTGACCATGATTTTGTGTATTTCAGTATAATGGATATTTGTTTATTGGTTGGATTTTTCTTTCTTGCATCTTGTATACATTATCATGTTTTTTTACTTTCCGTTTAATAAAAGTTTTTGCTTTTAATATTTTGGTGTTTGTGAAGTTATAGTTTCATCTCAACTATGTTAATGTATAACCAATTTAGTTGGACATTGCCATTTCAAACTTGTACTGAAGAAGCAGTATGTTGTGTTTCTTTATTGTTAAAATATTTGTTTTTTGTTCTTGATCGATTGAATTTATTCTCAATAATTTTATTGTGTATAATGCAGAGTATTAATACTTTTCATCCATGAAAAATAATCATTTCAAGATTCTTTTTCTTCTATTTCCAGATGTGTATTCATGACCAGGTGAAAATGAAATCATATTTAATATTGGTTCAGACAATGGTTTATATTATGAATCTTTCTTGCATCTTATGGTGGTGATTTGAGTTATAGATGATAATGTTAGAAGGTGCGTAGTTATGCTCCATAGTAACTAAGTTTGCTTCTGTTTCTTTTTTCAGTAATATTGACGATGTCGACAAAGCCATGGATAATTTTTCTTGCATCTTATGGTGGTGATTTGATTTATAGATGAAATGTTGGAAGGTGCGTAGTTATGCTCCATAGTAAGTAAGTTTTCTTCAGTTTCTTTATTCAGGAATATTGACGATGTCGAAAAATCATAGATGAGATAAATGAACAGACGGATGCAGCCGATCGATTGGAAACCTTATTTATACGGTGAGTTATATGTATTCCGTTTTGCATGTAGGTATTAGGAGATGTAGTATCTGAAATTTCTCTATCAATTGATCTATGAACTCCCCATCAACTGGAAGCTTTTTCTTCCACATACACTTGTATGTCAATCCCTTTCTCAAAACCAGACTCGTGATACCATTTGTTGGGGGAGTTTTTTTCACTAGAGAGCATTGATACATAGTGTAGGACTAGGCACCTTTGTGAGAGACACACCACTTATTCACCCAAAACCTTAAGGTGATAGGTGAGTGGGTTCTTCCATTTATAAATACTCAAGTCACCACATTCCTATCCAATAATTAATTATTGCATCCAAGTGGGATATTGTTAGATTAATTAATTTAATTAATCAAATATGATTGAAATAATTAATTAATTATGTTATGGTTATATATAATATTTTAAAACAATAATAAATAGTTTAATGTAGCCGAGTAGAAAAAGTTTTACTTAGATATGCAAAGGTAGTGTGTTCGAACCCTGCCATTCTATACCTCTTAACTTAGCATTTATATATTTTTTATTATTTTAATTTTATTTATACTACAGTACAATATAACTATAGTAAAATTTTAAGTAGTTTTTTTTAAAGATATATACTAGAAAAAACATATATTAATATATGTTTCAATTTTATTTATATTACAATATAACTATAGTAAAATTTTAAGTAGTTTTTTTAATGATATATACTAGAAAAAACATATATTAATATATGTTTTGTTATTATATGTCCGAACTGACACATATGAATGGTCCAATAGCTCTCAGATATGACAAAAACTTGATAAATAAACAAACTTTACACGAAAAAATTATGAAAAATAATTGTCTAAGACAATATTAATTTAGATTAATTGCTCAGTTTTTTTTGTTGGGTCCATTTTATTATTTGTCTTGGGTCTCTAAAAAATCAGAATCGACCCTGTATACGTATATATAAGTATGTGACTTATATACTAAGTAACTAACATAGAAAACCCTAACCCTCACAAACTTGGGCTTAAGTTACTTAACTTGGATTTTACTCTCAATAATGAAATTCCAATGAGTCAATTTTATTTGATTGTGTCGTTTGGGTAGTAGCTTGATGTTGAGTTCCATTCTCAATTCGATTGGGTTGTGTCACTTGAAAGTTAGCTTGATGTTGAATTCCATTGTTAATTTGAATTTATTGGATTGAAGTTTTTTGCTGCATAGTAATAAAATATAAAAATAAATGAAAAAATTAAACAAAATTTAATAAATTGATAACAAATACTTACCGGTAACGATTGCACTAAATTTTCTTGAGAGCTCATTCTCTTCTTCTTTTTATTTTTGAGTATATATTTGACTTTCTTGCTAATTTTTCAACCCAAGACTTATCTTATTTTTTGTTATTATGCAAACAATCTCGCTTCTTTATGAATTTTTCCATACCAACGGTGTACATGTTGTCAATCTCATCATTTACAATTGATATGGATACATGAACCATTCCACTTTATTCATCATCCACGTAATTTTTTCTAACATATCATCAAGTATTTTTCTCGACTCTTCATACACTTTGGACAAAAATGTGTAAGTTTCATAAGACTTTGAAGCTCTATTGGTCAATTTGATCATTCCAGGACATAACTTATTACATCGCTTCATGAAGTGTGCTTTTATGTCTAATTCAACATGCCTTCCATTCCAATCTTGATTACTTCCACGCCTTGCACCTCTTGTCCATCTCTTAAGTATATAGTGTTCTGGAATTGACTTTATGTTCATGACATCAAAAACTTTCAAAAGTGTGACTACATAAGATGCCACGTGTCTCATATTTACGACTAGCACAAGAAACTTTTTGTTCATAGAATCTCTCATTAATATCCTCTCTTTTGTATTGTCATAATATATGACAACATACACACCTCCTTTTAAATATTTTATGAAAGTGTGTTGATATTCTTCATACTCCTCTTGGAATTCCTTAAAATTTCTTGGAGTGTAAACACTTCCGGCTTGTACGACCATACGAGCCTTCTTCATTTTCAATTTAGGAAACTTATGTATTAACTCATATTCAGCGTCTAACTCATTGTTCAGTTTACCATTAAAAACCCTTTTCAAGTGAGTAAAAAGTTTGTACCAAATTTAAATTTGACTTCAAATGATTTTTGAAATCATCATTAAAGTTTTAACTTAATTGAGTAGATCTCATTCTTGGAGTGTGTTTACCCAGAAAAATGGTAAACAAGCGCTAGTTTCCTTTTTAAAGGTTACTTTTGCAGAGTCAACTAGAATACTCCAGGACTAATTGCTTTATTTTGTTATTTTATGTGTATCTGGTTTGTATTAAATGCAACAGTGGCTTTAAAGTAAAAGTAAACACTGAAATTAAAGGTTTTAAAGTAAATCAAAACAATAAAAAAGCAGTAAATGTGCACTGAAAGATGAAATATAACGTAAAATGATTGCATTAATTAAACTGGTACGCATACGTACATTACAAGGTTGCACTCTTTACTCATTATTGCACAGAGATTTGAGTTTACTTGTGTTTATGTAGAAAATGCGGACCCCTTAACTATTCCTATTGAACTTGCTTAAATAGTAAAAATAAGATAACTACTACTAACGGTTGACTGTCATCCGCCGACACGTGTCTTCGACATGCAGCATCTTCGATGTATAAGGCCTCCACGTGTCTCTTGTAACTGCTGAAAACCGTCTCCTTTTAACTTCTAATACCTCTCGACTTCCACTTCAGTTTCTGCAGCAAAATTCTTAAGTCTTCGCATACTTTTGGTCGAACACTGAAGCCTCTGATAATCTTTCTAGTCGAACGGCTTCGACTACTAAGCATTACTTAGTCGAACCGCTTTGACCCAAATGGCAATGTAGTTATTTAATTGAGGCCTAATTACCAATTTAGGGCCTTTCTACCAAATTGAAGCCCAATTACCAATTTTGAGTCCCAGTTGCCCATTTATTGGTAAGTCGAAATCCTAGGGTAACAAATTGCCCCCCAAGCGACTTCTTTCGACTGACTTTAGGAAAAAGAAAAGATGGCGTTTCAGTTCTTTCTTGGGTTTCGACTTTTGTTAATTCCCATTACGCCATGATTACATTTCATTTTCCCAGGCACTAATTATTACCTAAACACTAGGTAGTGGGCTTTTTACCTGTTCCCAACTTGCTTGTGTCAGTTTCCAAGATATTTAATACGATCTTTGATTTTCTAACTTCCTTTCCCACGTTTGTCTTGCTGAAGTAACTACATATTCTCTATATATATAGCCTTATTTCTTCCATTTCCTTTTGCATTTCCCTACGCATAACATCTTAAATATTTTCATACTTCAATCTTCGTCTTCAAACCATGGCACAACCTTTAACAAACGCCCACATAAGATCCTGCATCAAGAAAGAATTTAAACTTTCTGAAGAAGAGTTTGATGCGAACCACATCAATGTTCGTGCTCTCTATGCTGGTCAGGGACTTGAGTTTTATCCTGAAATTTTAGATGGTAACATCTATCCCTGCATGCTGACTGAATTTTGGAGGTTTGCATCTTTGCGCATAGATCCAGAAGGGAGGACTACTATAACCTCCAACATTCGAGGGGCTCATGTCATCATCACTCCTTCAACAATCTCTGATTCGTTGAAATGCAGTAATACCGGTGAAACTTTTGGTGACAATATTTTCAACATGAACACTTCTAATATGTTAAGGGATCTCATGGACAATGACCCCTTTTGTGCCAAAGTAATCAGAATTTGGCACCAACTTTTGGTGGGCAACTTTCGTCCACGCAACCATGATGAAAATAGCATCATGGTGGAAGACTTGGAATTCATTTCCTGTGCCCTTCAGGGGAAGAAAATCAACTTTCCTCTATTGATTTTTAAGCAACTTGTGGAAGCTGTCTCTTTGACTGCCTCTCGTCAAGGAATGGTGACTTGTCTTCCTTATGGAAGATTCTTATCCTACCTATTCCTCAAGCAAGGTGTGGTGAGGAAAATGCGCAAGACTGGACGTATGGATATGTTTCGAAGCCGAAAGTCTGCCTCTACTATCCTTGAAAGACATCGACCGAAGGGTTAACTAATATTAGATATTTTAGTGACTTTGGTTTTTTTTTATTGTACTCTTCGATCGCTCCACTTCTTTATGACTATTTTTGTAATAGTTGGCTACTTTTATAGCCATCTTTAATCTAATATTTCAGCTTCGGTCTATTATGCGTATTTCTTGAAGTGTAGGTTTATATTTTTTCAAATATTTACCATTCACCCTCAAAATTCGACCATCTGAATTTAATTCTTCAATTTCACATGCATTGTTTGAAAACACTTGCAAAATTTTAAACGGTCCTTCCCAACTTGGGGACCATTTACCTAATAACTTATTCCTTTGATCCATGGGCAGGATAACTTTCCATACATAATTACCTACCATGAATGTCTTCTCTTTGACTTTCTTGTTGTAAGCCTTCGCTACTTTTTCCTTTTGTCTTATTAACCTATCCAACGCTATTAGCCTTTCTTCGTCTAATTCTACTAATTCATCTAACATCATATTCCAGTATTCGTCAGACGAGAGACTGTTTTGTCGTTGAATTCTTGTCGACTGTAGGTGAATTTCTGCAGGCAATACAACATCATGCCCAAATGTCAAACGAAATGGGGTAGTCTTTATTGCTTCCTTTGGTGACGTCCGACAAGCCCAAAGGATTTGGTCGAGCGTTTGGTGCCAATTTCTTGGCTTTTTCCCCACATGCTTCTTTATCAAATTTATAATAACTTTATTAGCAGCTTCGACCTGACCATTGGCCTGAGCGTAATATGGAGTGGTTGTTAGCAATTTAAATCCTGACTCTGCTGCAAAAGCTTGCATCTTTCGACCAACAAAAACTGATCCTTGATCAATAGTAATAGTTTTTGGAATTCCATATCTTTAGATAATGTGTTTTTGTATGAAACTAATCACTGCTTCTTGATCAGCATTAACTAGTGGGATTGCCTCTATCCATTTAGTAAAATAATCTATTCCTACTAAAATGAATCTTTGTTGCTTAGAAGTGTTAGCTGAAGATTTCGTTTTATAAATTGGTTCTTCGAAGAAGTAAAAATTCGAAGGAAAGATGGTTACTGATGACCATCCCTTAAAAATAAAAGAATGGCTCCTGATGGCCATGCTTCGAGAATGAAGACTTCTAAGTTCGTTATGAAGATAATGAATACTGAAGCTAGTAGAAGTGTATGTCTTCGAGGACTTAGACAAAATTTATGAAATATGTTCAAGTATTACTACTTAGCGTGTTTTCGTAGTGTTTTTAAATACACTGCCACGCGTCGAAGAAGGACTCAGGCGGGAAGATTTGAAATTCGAAGACGGTTTCGTAACTGTCTAAATAACAGATGGCGTCCTTGGAGTTCTTATGAGAAACGTGGCATTAGATTAGCGTAGGGCCGTTAAGGTCGAAATTAGTATAAATAGGAGTCTTAATGTTAGGATTCTGTGTGTTCATTTTGTACAAATCACTCACATATTACTCAAGTATCAAGTGTTAAGAGAAAGAGTTCGCTGAGAAAATGTACGTATGACACCACCATTTTAATACATGTGTATTCTCTTTCGTTTTCAAATATCTTTCAGTATTATTGCATTTCATTTACTTCTTGCCATTTACATTCCTGTATTTTTACTTTCATGTCATTTACTTTTGAAGTATTTAACATTCCTGCATTTTAAGATTCTTTATGCTTTAACAATACTTTTGTTTCATATGTTATTTTACTTATCTTTTCACTGAAATTATACTTACGTATAACCAAGTGATTGTCAAGACTACTCGTTTTATTCGAAACAATTCTTATTAACGAAGACGAATCATGACTATGGTTCGAATGACCATTGATAACAATCTTTTTGACTATGTGTCCTAGGATCAATCTAGTCGATCCTGCGAGTAACCAAATCATATTTATTATAGTTTGGAAGACTAGCGGTTGTTTACCGGAAATCACCGTAAACAAGAAGATGCAGGTTTGATTTCTCCTATTAAATCCAAAGCCCATCCTCTAAAAGGCCAAGGTTTGACAATGGCATGCAATTCACTGGCTGGAACATGTTGAATGCCTGAAAATTTCTGGCACTCTTGGCATCCTCTTGCATATTCAATACAGTCTTTTAGCATTGTCGGCCAATATAAACCTTGTCTAAACAACAGCCATTTCATCTTATGGCCTGACTGATGAGCTCCACAAACACCACTATGAACCTCTGACACAGCCAAATATGCTTCAGCCTCACTTAAGCATTTCAACAATACACCTTCGGCTGTTTTCTCGTATAAATCATTTCCTAATATCACATAGTTTAGAGTTCTGTATTTAATCTTTCAATCAGTTCCTCCGACTGGATTATTTAGGTATTGGACCAATGGGTTTCTCCAATCAGCATCAGTCATATTGTCAATGGCAAAAATTTCCAAGGCGTACAAATCTTTACTTTCAACTTTACTTTCAACATTATCACCTACCCCCTCGAATTTTGACGTCGACAATTGACCTAACTTGTCTAATACTTCATGGGTTTCTTTATTCTTGATCTCGACCATATCTTCTAACTTGTCTTTAGAAACTCTATACTCATAAGCAATTTGTGCCAATTCATTGGCAATGTTATTGTTAGATCTTGGTACATGCAAGATCTCAACATGTTCGAATTTTTCTAATAAGCGTATCACAATTCCATAATACATTATTAGATTTTCTTTGATGCATTTATACTCTTTTTTGATTTGTCGAATTATTAGCTCAGAATCACCTCGAATCTCAACTCGTGTTGCCCCTAAATCTATTAGGGCCTTCAAACCAGTTATCAAGGCTTCATATTCGACCTCATTGTTAGAGCATATTTCTTTCATTTTATAATGGAACTTTGTTGGAAGTCCTTTGGGAGAAATAATCAAGACTCCAATGCCTGATCCATTTTTGTGACTAGAACCGTCAAAAAACAATTTCCAGTTGGTTCGTTCGACTTGATTTACAGACAATTCGACTAACCCATGGTCGACTATAAAATCAGCCACAACTTGTCCTTTCATAGCTTTTAAAGGAACATATGTTAAGGAAAATTCAGTTAGCGCTAAAGCCCACTTACCAATTCGACTATGCAAAATTGGTTTAGACAACATATGTTTAATAACATCAAAATGAGAGGACACATACACATCAACAGGCTTTATATATTGCTTAAGTTTGTTACATGAGAAATACAAGCATAAGCATAATTTTTCAATATCATTATACCTAGTTTCAGCATCTACTAGGGTTCGACTTAGATAATATATAGCTCTTTCGACGCCATTATCATCCTCTTGGGCTAACATACTCCCAATTGTCGAGCCTGATGCAGCTATGTACAATTTCATACTTTTTGTCCTATTGGGGGGTAACAAAATAGGAGGCTTAGTTAAATAAGCTTTTATTTGGTCGAATGCCTGTTGCTGTTCTTGCTCCCATTTGAATTGATCTTGGTTCTTGAGCTTCACAAGTGGTGAAAATATCTTCGTTTTGCCACTTAGATTTGAGATGAATCTCCTCAAGAAATTAATCTTCCCCAACAATGACTGGAGTTGTTTCTTTGTTTCTGGCGCCTTTAGATCCAAGATTGCTTTCGTCTTATTTTGGTTTATCTCAATGCCTTTCTTGTGAACCACGAAGCCCAGGAAATCCCCTGCATGTAAACCAAAAGCACATTTTAAAGGGTTCATTTTGAGTCCATATTTCCTCATTCGTTCAAAAGATTGTCGAAGATGGTCTAAGTGACCATTTTCAGAGTTAGATTTTATTACAATATCATCAATATAAACCTGCATAAACTTGTCAATAAAATCATGAAACATGGAATTCATGGCTCGTTGGTATGTAGCTCCAGCATTTTTTAAACCAAAGGGCATTACTACCCATTCATAAGTTCCTAAAGCACCTGGGCATCGAAACGCCGTCTTAGGTACATCTTCGTCAGCTATAAAAATTTGGTTATAACCTGAATATCCATCCAATAAGCTGAGATATTCAAATCCGGCTGCAGAGTCGACTAACATTTCAGCAACCGGCATGGGATATTCATCTTTAGGGGTAGCCTTATTTAAATCTCTGAAATCTATGCATATACGAAGGCTACCATTTTTCTTTATGACAGGCACTATATTAGCTAACCATTCGACATACTTCGCAGTTCGAATAAACTTGCTTCTCAGCAATCTTTCAATTTCTACTTTGATTTTTTCCATAACCTCTGGCGCAAACCTTCTAGGAAGCTGCTTGATAGGTTTTTTACCTGGGTTTAAAGGTAGTCGATGTTCCACCATCTGTCGACCCAAACCAGGCATTTCGTGATAATCCCAAGCAAAACAATCTTTGTATTCTCTTAGGAGTCGAATCAACTTGTTTTTTAAACAACTTGCAAGCTTCGTGCTCACATATGTAGGCCTTTTAATGATCCCATCACCCAAATCGACTTCTTCCAGGGGATCTTGAGCTTGCATTCTTTTGACTGATCCTAATGGATCCATTTCGAAACCTAAAGGTTCATCATCGTATATCCCATCAAGTCGTTCAACTTGGTGATCGACTTCAGGACTGTCCTCATTTTTTACCAACATGGCCTCAAGAGCCATATTTTTCTCTAATTCGGCTTCTAAAGCCGTTGTTTCTTTGTTTTCGGCCAAATAAGCCGTTATTCGAGCCAGGTATTCTGACTCAGTGGTCATCATCTTTGACTAATGTCCTCTGCTCTGGAGGACTTTCATGGTTCAATGGTTCATTAGGGTCTTCTTTATTCCAAATGAAACCATAATTTGGGTCTAAGTTCAAATACTTAGACACACTTTCATCAGAAGAATACACCTCTTCTGCTTTGTTGCAAGGAGCTACATTTGCCAGATGTTGGTCGAAGTGTCTACGACCACTTTCAGTTTTGTAATAACTTTGGTCAGCTTCAATATTCTCCACTATACCATCTGGCCTCCAAATAGCCACACGTTGATGTAAGGTCGAAGGAACTGCCCCTATTCCATGGATCCATTCTCGACCCAACAGCAGTTTAAAATTTGCTTGCGATGCAATCACCATAAAGATGGTTGACCTGACAGTTGAACCAACAACTAGTTTTACTTGAATTACTCCAAGTATTCCACTTGTCTTGCCCTCATAATTAGACAACACCATATTATGGGGCCTTAAATCTTTGTCAGATTTACCCACTTTCTGAAGTGAGGAATAAGGCATTAAGTTTACAGCAGCCCTACCATCGACAAACACTTTGTTTATTGGAACATCATCCACTTTCGCCCTTATGAATAAAGGCTTCAAATGATACATCATTCCTCGACCTGGCCTCTCAAACACAGCCTTTTGCTCTTCTACCACTCCTTTTCCCATTACATAGTAACAGACAGGAGTTTCTTCCACGTTCTCGTCAGGAAGAAAATCATCTTCGTTCTTAGATACCTCAGATACTCTGTCGAACTCTGCTGGAAGTACAGAGACAATTCCACAGTCGATTAGCAACTCATCTGACTCTATGTCAAAGTTGTCGTCGACCTCTTCGTCCGACAGTGGAGAATACTCAGGCTCTTTTTCTGTATTGAGGATCGGAGCATCATCGTCAACCAATTCTTTAATCAGTTTCTTTCCTAGGATCATTCCTGCAGCCAGTCTTTCATTTGCTATTTTAGCCTGCTCTTCAGTCAACTTCCTGTGAAAAGGCTTTGGCTGATAGTGAGAAAATCCTGCCTGCACCATTTTCGAATTTTCCTGTCCATTCTTATAGCTTCTTTGGTAACGCCTCCACTGCGTTCGAGTCATGGGGTTCTTTCCTTTGTAGTTTGGCGATATGTAATCTTTTCTTTTAGATCCACTATCCGTCCAAGAGCCTTCAGCATTGGTTCCATCGCCTTGAATCTGCCATTCTGGGCGTTTACCTCTGAAGTTAATGGGTTTCACCCATTTGTCTTCAGGGACATCCGTCTTGGGACGGAAAGTCCTTGGTTTTTCAAACATCTTCATGTATTCTCCAGCCCTTCGACCACTGTTTTCTCCTGTGTACATGAATTGACGATTCTTGCCTCGACGAGGATCGAACCTCACTTTGTTTGCAGCATCAACATTGAAAACAGCATCACACCTTGGGCATAATCCAACTTGAGAGTTGTTATTGTGGCATCTCTCAAGGAATTTCAAAAGACTTTCTTTTGGTTCAGGATAAACCATGTTCAAAACTTTGCCATCAGTAGCGCCGTTTTGCTTTCTAACGAAACCATCAGTAGTCTCGACCATCATCACATCAGCAAGCTCAATATAGTGAGCCTCTTCGACTTGCAAAGGATCAATATCAACTTGCATTGATGACTTTGGCTTTTCTCCAAACTCTAACCTTCCTTCTTTCAAAGCTTTTTGCACCAAATCCCTGAAAAGGACACATTGAGAAGTTTTATGACCCAAGAAATTATGAAATTTACAAAATCCTCTTTTTTTCTTTTGTTCAAGAGGAGGATTTTTAAGTCCTGGGGGTATTATGATTTGCCCATCAGAAACCAACAAATCAAATATTTCATCACATTTTGTTATATTAAATGAATACGTTTTACTAGAAAATTTTTCATTTTTACTTTCAATCAGATTTTTATCTTTTGAGGGCTTGAGCAATTTACAGATATATGGTGGCCCTGGCTTTAATTCAGCCACGTTGACCTCTCCCTCTTCGTATTCACTATCGCTATTAGAGTCGAACTCACTTGTAGTAACATAAGCTATCTTTTCTTTCTTATGATATTTACTAGCTCTGGCTTTTTCAGCTTTTAGCCTTTCGACCTGGCGTACTCTATCTGCCAGTTGTGCCATATCTCTCAAATGTTGGGTGTCTAATTTCTTCCTTATGGAATAATCTAACCCACCTGCAGCCATTTCGACTAACTCATGTTCAGGAATTTGTGTGAAACATCTAGCTTTCAGTAGCCTAAAACGGTTTAGATAATCATCGACTGGTTCTGTACCCTTTCGCCTAACTCCAGCTAATTCTTTCAAACTAATTTTCGACTGTCCCATATAAAATTGTTCATGGAATAATCGTTCTAATTGGTTCCATGAGAACAAAGATTGTGGAGATAAGGTTGTGAACCAAGTAAATGCATTTTTTGTTAAAGAACTTGGAAAATACTTCATCTTTAGATTTTCATTGTTTGCTATTTCTCCAGCCTCTGTCTGGAACCTAGCAATATGTTCGATTGTCGACTCGCCAGTCTCACCAGCAAATTTGGTGAATTTTGGGACTTTCCACCCCCTAGGCAATTCTGTTTGCCTTACATATTCTGACAACGAGGAAACGAAATTTGGTCTATGCAAACCTACATTTATTCCATTCTTAACTAAAATTTGTTCGGCTACATTAGAGATATTATTGTGTCCAACATTGACATCTTGCTGGATGTTCCTAAGAACCTGGTCAGCATCTTGATGCCTTTGTACTATTCTAGGGATCTCTTGCTCAATTTGATCTCCTTGTCCTATAGGTTCGACCCCTCTCACATTCGACCCTTGAGTAGTCGAAAGGTTTGGTTGTGGGGGCGCTCCAAAGAAATCTGCAATTCTGGCCATTTGTCCGGCCAATATTTCATAACTTTGGTTCGTGTTATTTATCATGGGAGTAAAAACAGTTCCCATTTGTTGAGTAAGGGCATTCACCATTTCATGATTACTTTCGTCTATTTGTTGTCGAATTGACAACATTGACGTAGTACTTAAAGATGACAAAGCCTGGTGATTATATCCTATGCCTATAGTCGACCCCCTGGATTTTATGTGCTTGTAGCCATCATGCTGTCAGAATATAGTGAAGGATTTGTGTGCAAACCTTGCATCATAGACGTGGGCATTCCAAATTGAGGGTTAAAACCTGGTGGAGGCATCATTCCATGAAATGGCGGTCGTAACGGATTAAACGGTGACCGTACATTCGTTGGTGATGATACCAATATTGCTGCCGTCGATCCACCAGTATTTGTTGTTCTAACTGGGGATGAATCTGCGGCACTTTGTGGTGTTGTTCCCGTCAGAACAACCCCTTGATTTCCTGAAAGATCAGAATTATTTGTATTAACTTCAGCCATGTTAGTTAATTTCCGACCACTTCTTAATATCATACATAACTATTATACTAACAAATATAAAACAAACAGCAATTGACGTGTCCCACTGGGCGTGCCAATTTGTTTACCCAGAAAAATGGTAAACAAGCGCTAGTTTCCTTTTTAAAGGTTACTTTTGCGGAGTCAACTAGAATACTCCAGGACTAATTGCTTTATTTTGTTATTTTATGTGTATCTGGTTTGTATTAAATGCAACAGTGGCTTTAAAGTATAAGTAAACACTGAAATTAAAGGTTTTAAAGTAAATCAAAACAATAAAAAAGCAGTAAATGTGCACTGAAAGATGAAATATAACGTAAAATGATTGCATTAATTAAACTGGTACGCATACGTACATTACAAGGTTGCACTCTTTACTCATTATTGCACAGAGATTTGAGTTTACTTGTGTTTATGTAGAAAATGTGGACCCCTTAACTATTCCTATTGAACTTGCTTAAATAGTAAAAATAAGATAACTACTACTAACGGTTGACTGTCATCAGCCGACACGTGTCTTCGACATGCAGCATCTTCGATGTATAAGGCCTCCACGCGTCTCTTGTAACTGCTGAAAACCGTCTCCTTTTAACTTCTAATACCTCTCGACTTCCACTTCAGTTTCTGCAGCAAAATTCTTAAGTCTTCGCATACTTTTGGTCGAACGCTGAAGCCTCTGATAATCTTTCTAGTCGAACGGCTTCGACTACTAAGCATTACTTAGTCGAACCGCTTTGACCCAAATGGCAATGTAGTTATTTAATTGAGGCCCAATTACCAATTTAGGGCCTTTCTACCAAATTGAAGCCCAATTACCAATTTTGAGTCCCAGTTGCCCATTTATTGGTAAGTCGAAATCCTAGGGTAACAGAGTGATTGTTTTTCGAACATAAGTCCATGCACATTTTTCCTTCAACTGAAAATCGTATGCAACCACGAACCTTCCAAAACATTATGCTCAATAAGTAAAGAATTCCATGCATTCAAAAATCCACCTTCCTCTTCGCGTAGATATATGCATGCTTCAAAACCCAAATCGAATTGTGAGCTCTTTTGATATAAATTATTCACGCGCCTTAAAGCATTGTGTATTATATGTGTCGGCTGGAAATTTCGATGATTGAGAAGTGATAAGTTGAAATAAAAGTGTTGAAATAAAGCTATTTAGAAGAGAAGTTAAAGCTTAACTTATGAAGGTTGTTCGAATACCAAGCTCATGATTGGTTTTATCTTGCTAAGCATTGACAAAAGGAGTTATTCTCGAAGAGCAGATGAAACTTAGAATTTATTTTGTAAGTTTCGAAAGAGATTGCCTCGACGGTCACGTCGGTTGATTTTACACCTTGAAAGGAAGAAGATTCAAATTTAAATGATCGATCTTATCTATAAAGGACGCGTGGAAGCCTTAGAATTCGAGAAGCATGCAAGCAGCAAATGTAGCATTCCGTTAGGAAAAGATCTTTATGGTCAAATTAGTATAAATTAGAATCTTAGCATTAGATTTTAGTGTGTTCAATTCTGTACAAACACTCAATAATACTCAAAGTACCAACATATATCGAGAAATGAGTTTTCTGAGAATGTACGTATGATTCACCACATTTTACTTCAATTACCAGTTTTTATCTTTATAAAAGTCTTTTAGATTTCTTTTATCTTCGAAACAAAGTTTTTTACATTCATGCCTTTATTTCTTTTTAAGACATTTCCCTTAATTACAAATTAGTCATAACAATCGTAAGAATGCATATCAGAAAGACATCAAAACACCAAAGCTAAACGTATATCCTAAGATCAATCTAGTCGATCCTATAAGTAACCAAAACACTGTTTTTGTTAAAAGACTAGCACTTATTTACCAAATTTCAGGGTAAACAATATGCTTAATGTACAATCCATGAAAATTTTATGGAATAACCAGGGAAATAGCCTTAGCCATTGCAGCATCTTGATCGGTTATAATGGTTTTAGGCTTTTCTCGAGCTATTGCTTTGAGAAATGTTTCAAATAATCACTGGAAAAAAAGGCATTGTTTTAACATATAACAACTCTTCCTAAAAAATGATTGTTTTCCTGTGATTATTAAGTATGGTCGACAATCCTTATTTGTCTTGTTTGTGGTATCAAAAGTGACAATATCACCAAAGTACCTATAATCATTTATCAATTATGCATCCGCCCAAAATATATTAGTTATTTGTTCTTCAACATCCATATGAAAATCATTAAAGAATGAGGGATTTTCACTTTCTTGTTTGAAATATGTCATTAATGCACCCACTTAACCGTGTTTTAGTGATTGCTTCATTTTGGTCTTAAGCAAGTTCTTCAGGTCTTGTCTAGTAAAACCAACCGTCTCTATCCCACCGGGTTGCTTGGATATATATTCATGCAAATCTTTTGGTCTTAATCTATATTTTTCTCCCAAGACAATTTGTGATGCTTATTCCTTAGATATGTGTCGATGAGAGAGAACCATATGAAGATACTCTGGCGGAAAAAAAGGGTGGTTATGTTGAGCTTCAAAGTCAACAACTTTATTTATATTTCTCAATCTTCCGATCTAGTGAAATAATCATTGGCGCTAGACATCTCGTTCTGGTTTACGCTCTAGGTTCTCCCGTTGGGTTGTGTCTTTTATCAATAACTCGTGCACCCTCCTTGAAGCATGTGAATCTTCTTGAAGTAAAAACTCCATCTATTTTTCTTTTATTTGAATATTCCCGACGAATACTAAATCCAACTCTTTTGCTATACTTATTACAAAATTCATAAGCCTCCGCTTCTTCAGATAGAAACTTTACTCCCAAGTGAGGTTCAGAGTTTCCAACACTTTTTGATTTTGTTTCAAACTTTTTTCATGAATATTGTTCACCCATTTATCATCAAAATTTGGGATTGATGACATATTCATATTTTTTGAAAAAGTATAGTCATGATGTTTTTAAAACAATAAAATTAGAATAAACATAATACAGTAAGAAAATTTTATGAAGTAATAACAACATAACTAAACTAATAACAATATAAATTAGAAAATTGCAATCATGGTTGAAAAATAAATCAAAATTGCTAAAAAAAGTTGTCTAAAATAATAACAACATAAAACTAAAAAGAATTGCAAAATCTTAGTTGAAAAAAATCATATTACAAAAAAAAATTCATGGAATAACAAAGTAGATTAGCTAATAGCAACATAAAACTGAATGAAGTAATTTTTTTTTGCATAATGTAGACTAATAACAACATAAAACTGAACAATAAGCAAATTTCAAAACTGAAGTTGAAAAAACTCAAAATTGCTATAAAAAATTGCAATTATAAAAAACAATAATACCTTCAACAGAACAATAACAACGATAAGGGAGGTGAAATGGCGATATCTGGCGGCGACGATGAAACTATGATATATGTCGTGATACGGTAATGGATGACGGAGGTGAAAGATTGATATGTAGAGATAAATGAAGAGAAAAAAGAAATATTGGAATATCTAAACACTTAGCAAGAAAGAGAAGATATTGGAAAGAAAAATGGTGATGAAAGATGATGGAAGGTTGGAAGTTGGAACGTGAGGAAAGAGAAAACGTAATTTTGTTCTCTCTCTTTTTATTTTTATTAAATAAATAATTATTAATTTTAAATCTCAACCTTTAATTTTTTTTCATGTCTTACTTCCATAAATCTAAAAGGACTAAATGGAATTTATCCTAAATGGACTAAATGAAATTTAAAAACTCTCATGTTAAATTCGCTAGGAAATAAATTAAAGAGGTTGCTCTTGTTTTGCTACTGGTGACTCTATCTCTTACTAGTTTTTACAATTTTATGAATGTACCAATATATATTCAGAATCATATTATTATTAAAAAGAATTAACTCTTCTCCCGTAAAAAAGAAATTGATGTACACACTTTATCATTAATTAAGTTATCTATTTATAAAATTACTACTACCTTCTTTTTGAGAATTTCTTTTCAATTTTTATAAGACTCTTAGAATGAAATCAAAAGTAAATAATATAAAGAGGACATAAATTTATTTTTCTCTTTTGAGTAATAAATTTGTAACACAAGACCTATTCTCAATCAATTCAATCTTTTTATTCATTTTCTTTTTTTTAATAGACTATTTATGTCTAGCAGAATTTGAATCTAAGACATTGAGGGAAACACACTATCAATATTCTTATTCATTTTCTTAATTAATTATAAGTTACACATAATAAATAGTTTAATTTTGTAACATTGTGATCCATAAACATTATAAGGTACACATAGCTTGCAGTGTCATTTTAATTATAGGATAAAAAACTGCAATTGATGACTGTGGGGTAGAAGTCAGTTTCACATTTAAAGACATAGAGTGAAGCAAAAACGAAGCACATCATTATTTATAATGTGCATTCGAAACAAAAACAGTACAACATTACTTTTTCTTTCCATCTTTGGCCTTTTCTTCCTTTTTGACCATTTTATGTTTGAGTTTTGGCTAAGCTCATCAAACTCACAACCCATCTCGAATTGCTCGAAATTTCCTCTATTGTCTTCATGTGTTAGTACCTATAAAGCACTAGTAATTTTTGTCTTTTGAAGCATATAAAGCCACTTCACTCACACAATATTATTCACTAACCTATAGTTTTCAGAAAATATGGTGCCAATAACCACATACTTCTTGTTATTCGTCTCTTCTATCTTCTAGGTTGTTTGGGATGCCCGAATTGTGCTAGAGGAATATGCTGCTCAACGTGATCGTCTTGGTTTTCGACACTCTTCATTGGGATTTACTGATTACACCATGAGACACCTCGATGTTCCTATCTTTATGTGAATTTACGTTGCTTCATGTGTGATCTGTCTCTTTGTATTGTTGTTGTTATTATTATTTACAATCCAATTTAGAGTGTTGATAAGAGTCAAGGTATTATTAACTAGGGTTGAAGACAAAAACCAGTGGAGGAAAAGCTCAGTGTAACTACTGTGACAAAGCAGCTATTAAAGAATCAACCGTTGGAACTTAAAGGAGAACCGACAATTTTCCATCTTAGAATTGTTGCATTCAATGTATTTATGAAAGGCCATTAATACATATTGTCAAATAGTTAAGTGACTTTAATTTACCTTTTAAAGAATAATAAGTGGAATGTTGCGAATTTAAACCAGCGCACTTGTATGGGATGTTTCTGCACAGCTAGTTGGCTTAACAGGATATACATATTGTTTATTTAGTTTGAAAGACTATACCGACATTTTCTTATGTAAATTAATTTTTTTTATTTGACATGAAACCACAAAATTAGTCTCTAGATGCTTGTGACTAAGGATGACAATTTGAGATATCTCCCGTATTGAAGAGTAATTCAATATTCAGAAGATGAGCATCAGAAGTTCTGATGTGGGCTGATCTTCTGATTGTTACTCAGAAGATGTTGTTGACCAGAAGATGTTATCTTCTGGGTCCCATTAGCTTAGCTGTTTAGTAGTAAGGGTACTTTAGTATTTTGTAGTACTGTACTGTTTGTACCTTAGACTTGTTCACTAAGTTTACTCTTTTAGGGCTTATGTGGCAAGATTTTCTTTTCCTATAAATAGCCTTGTAATAGCTATCATTAATAGTAGAATACAACATTTATTCTCTCATCTCTTTTGCGCCGTTATTCTATTATTCTCTTTGTCATCATCTTTATTCATTGTGCACCAACAATTGGTATCTAGAGCTCCGGTTCCAAACATAGGGAAACACGAGTGAACGTGAGTTTGTGTGACTGTGTGATTGATTTTGTTTCTGGGAAACAAAGTTGTGTTGAATCACATTTTTCTCTTGGTTGTTTGTGGGTTGGGAAACACTGTGTGAGTGTGAGTGAAATCTGATTTTTCTGCACAAGTTTGAAGATGAGTGGAAGCAACTTGAATACCAAACTTCCAGTTCTTGATGGTAAAAACTGGAATAGATGGATGATTCAAATGCGTGTATTATTTGGTGCTCAAGATGTTTTAGATCTTGTCACTAGAGGATATGTTCCTGTTGCAGCGGATGCAACGGAAGAACAAAGAGAAGCGCAGAGGGAAACAAACAAGAGAGATCAAAAGGCGTTGTTCTTCATCCATCAGTGTGTGGATGTGAATGTGTTTGAGAAGATTTCTGATGCTATGACGTCTAAGGAGGCGTGGGATATACTGGTCAGGTGTTACGGTGGTGACGTATCAGTAAAGAAGGTGAAGCTTCAATCCCTGAGAAAGCAATATGAAAATCTCAACATGAAGAACAATGAGAAAGTTTCCGAGTATATCTCTAGAGTGATTGTGATCACTAATGAGATGAAGGCTTGTGGAGAAACTCTTTCTGAATAAGTAATCATAGAGAAGATATTGAGGTCTCTTTCTCCTCAATTTGATTATATTGCTGTATCTATTGAACATTCTAAATATCTGGAAACCATGAGAATAGAAGAGTTGCAAAGCAGTTTAGAAGCACAAGAGTTGCGTCTGACTGAGAGAACTTCTGAGAGAGAAGTTGAGCAAGCTCTGAAGGCTTCTTTTGTCAAGAAGGACCAGAAGCATAGACGTGGTGATAGATTCCAGAAGGAAGCCTCAACTTTTGATGAGAAGAAATATCAGAAGGGAAAGGATAAGAAGAAAGTTCAATGTTACCGTTGCAAACAGTTTGGCCATTTTGCTAGAGACTGTTTGGAAAACAAATGAAGGAGATCAGAAGAAGCAAATATAGCCAGAGGAGGTTCAGATGATGAACCTGTGCTATTGATGGCTTCAAAGTCTGACGAAAGATGTTCGTCAGAGTGGTGGTATATGGACACTAGGTGTTCAAATCACTTGACTGGAAACAAACAATGGTTGATAGACTTTGACTCTGAAAGGAGGACAAAGATCAGATGTGCTGATGATAAGTACCTGTATGCAGAAGGTATGGGAAATGTCAAAGTTAAAGTGAAGAATGGAAAGATTGTTCTAATCAAAGACGTTTGGTATGTTCCTGGAATCAGAAGCAATCTGATGAGTGTGGGTTAGCTCATTGAGAAAGGTTTCTCAGTTGTTATGAAGAAAAACCTCTTGAAGTTGTATGATTCCAATCAGAAGTTGATTATGCAATCTGAACAGGGAAGCAACAGAACATTCAAGGTGAATGTAGAAACAGCTGAAATAGAGTGTCTGAGTGCTGAAGGCTCAGAAGGTGATAGTAAGCTGTGGCACAAGAGGTTGGGGCACTTGAACTATAGAAGCCTGGGGCATCTAAGTTCTAAGAAGCTTGTACGTGGCATTCCTAAGATTGTGAAGCCTGAGAAGTCATGTGAGGTATGCATGAAAGGCAAGCAACCCAGATTGCCATTTGTATCAGAAGTTGCTCCAAGAGCAAAGCATGCTCTGGGAGTAGTGCACTCTGATGTGTGTGGACCATTTCCAGAACCTTCACTTGGAGGAAATAAGTATTTTGTGTCTTTTGTGGATGAGTTCACAAGAATGACGTGGGTAACTCTCATTAAGTTTAAGAATGAGGTGTTTACAGAATTCCAGAAGTTCAAGGTGAAGGCTGAGAAGCAGAGTGGTCAGAAGATAAAGATTCTCAGAACGGATGGTGGAGGTGAGTATAACTCTACAGAATTCCAGAAGTTCTGTGTTGATAGTGGAATTGAGCATGAGGTTACTGCTCCTTATACTCCTCAACACAATGGTCTTGCTGAACGTAGAAACCGTACTTTGCTTGATATGACGAGAAGTATGCTAAAAGAGAAGAAGCTTCCTCATAATCTATGGGGAGAAGCTGTTGCTACTGCAGCATATGTGCTCAACAGGTGTCCAACAAAGAGGCTGAAGGAAATTGTTCCTTTAGAGAAGTGGACTAAGGAGAAGCAGAGTGTTAGTCATCTGAAGGTTTTTGGTTCTGTGTGTTACAAACATGTTCCAGAAGCTAGAAGGAAGAAGCTGGATGATAGGAGCAAAGTGATGTTATTGGTGGGGTACCACAGTACAGGTGCATACAAGCTCTATTGTCCAGAAACTAACAAAGTTGAAGTCAGCAGAGACGTCATTGTGAAGGAATCAGAAGTTTGGGATTGGAGAGAGTCTCAACCAACTTCTGATATAGAGATTAGTTTTGAAGAAAAGTTAGAGTCAGAAGATGAAGAATCTTCTGAAGATGAGTCAGAAGATGAAGCATCTTCTGAAGATGAGTCAGATGGAGAATCTGATTCTGATCCAGATTCTGATGATGAGTCAGATGGAGAATCTGATTCTGATCCAGATTCTGATGATGATCCAGAGTCTGGTGGTAGTCATGATTCTGGAAGGGAAAACTCTGAAGACGTAGAGTCTGGAGGACACGCTTCTGGAGATAATCATGAAGGTGGAGACTCTAGAGGTGGTGACTCTGGAGTAGTTGACTCTGAAGTAGCTCAACGGCCACAAAGAGTCAGAACAATACCTAGAAGGTTTGCAGATTTTGACATGTTACAAGACACAAAAGTTGACTCAGAAGGAGATGTCATTCAGTGTGCCATGTTAGTAGATTCTGAACCAGTGAGTATTGAAGAAGCGCTCAAGAAGAAGGTCTGGCTGAATGCCATGAAAGTAGAACTTGAGGCTATAGAAAGAAACAAGACTTGGAAGCTGACAGAACTTCCAAAGAAGAAGAAAGCCATCAGCGTCAGATGGGTTTTCAAGGTAAAGCTGAAGCCAGATGGATCAGTTTGTAAACACAAAGCGAGGCTAGTGGCTAGAGGTTTTCTTCAGAAACCTGGACTAGATTACTTTGAGGTGTTTGCTCCTGTAGCTAGACATGAAACAATCAGACTGGTGATTGTGTTAGCTGCGAACATAGGTTGGTCTTTGATGCATCTGGATGTAAAGTCTGCATTTCTGAACGGTCCATTACAAGAGGAGGTATATGTGTCACAACCCCCTGGCTTTGTGAAAAAGAATAAGGAAGGGATGGTGTACAAATTACACAAAGCTCTGTATGGATTGAAGCAAGCACCCAGAGCTTGGAATTTGAAGATTGATTCATTTTTCAAGAAGCAAGGATTTCAGAAGTGTGAGATGGAATATGGAGTTCATGTGCAACATTCTGGAAGTAATATGATTCTGTTGTGTCTGTATGTTGATGACATATTGCTTACAGGGATTGCTCAGAAGATCTGTTGAAGTTCAAGAAGGTGCTGATGAATGAGTTTGAGATTACAGACCTTGGGAAAATGTCATAGTTTCTAGGGATGGAGATTCTGTACTCAGAAGATGGTATCATTCTGCATCAGCTGAAGTATGAGTTAGAACTTCTGAAGAAATTCAAGCTGGAGAATTGCAAAGCTGCTGTTACACCGTCAGAAACGAATCAGAAGTTGGACTCTGATTCTGAAGGTGAAGATGTTGATGCTACGGTATTCAAACAGCTGGTTGGTTCTCTAAGGTATTTGTGTAATACCAGGCCTGATATATGCTATGCAGTTGGATTGATTAGTAGGTTCATGAGTAAACCTAAGTGGTCCCATTATCAAGCTGCTGTCAGAGTCTTGAGATATGTCAAGGGAACTCTGTAGTATGGCATATTGTTTCCTTCTGGGAGAAAGGAAGAATCAGAATTATTGAGTTATTCTGATTCTGATTGGTGTGGAGACAGAGTTGATAGAAGGAGTACTTCTGGATATTTGTTCATGTTTCTGGGAGGTCCTATTTCTTGGAGTTCCAAGAAGCAACCTGTTGTTGCTCTATCAACCTGTGAAGCTGAGTACATCGCAGGTGCTGTAGCTGCATGTCAAGTTGTGTGGCTTCTAAACTTATTAGAAGAACCGAAGATTAAAGTGAAGAATGGAACATTAGAAGTTGTGCACTGTAGCACCCAGAAGCAGATGGAAGATGTTCTGACGAAGGCGATCAAGACGGATCAATTTCTGCTCTTGAGGGATGGAATTGGCGTTGTCAGCTTTGAGTGAAGAATATGAATTAAGGGATGGTATTGAAGAGTAATTCAATATTCAGAAGATGAGCATCAGAAGTTCTAATGTGGGCGGATCTTCTGATTGTTACTCGGAAGATGTTGTTGACCAGAAGATGTTATCTTTTGGGTCCCATTAGCTTAGCTGTTTAGTAGTAAGGGTACTTTAGTATTTTGTAGTACTGTACTGTTTGTACCTTAAACTTGTTCACTAAGTTTACTGTTTTTAGGGCTTATGTGGCAAGATTTTCATTTCCTATAAATAGCCTTGTAATAGCTATCATTAATAGTAGAATACAACATTTATCCTCTCATCTCTTTTGCGCCGTTATTCTATTATTCTCTTTGTCATCATCTTTATTCATTGTGCACCAACATCCCGTAGATACTCGCAAAAATTATTCACATTAGTTAGGATAAATATGTAAAATGAATAGTACGAGCATGGATACAGGAAATTACACATAAAAATAAGCGGGAACGGACACGGATACAAGTACTTTAGTAGTCACTCGGTCTCATATCTGCATTATATATATTTATATATTTTCAATTTTATTATTATATAGACATGTATGTCTATCAATTTTATTAGGGTTAAATATGTTTGTGATCCTCCTAAATATCTCATATTTTACTTTTAATCCTTTAAAAAAAACTCTTCAAAGAATAGTCCTCCTACAAATTTTCATCAACACTTTTGACCTCTTCTGCAACTTAGCGATAGTTTTTACAATTTAGTGACAGAATCATCGACGGTTTTACCAACGATTTCTACTTAGGACTGAATTAGCGACGATTTTTGCAGGAGGGGCCAAAAGTGTGGATGAAAATTTTTAGGAGGTACATTACTTGAAGAAAATTTTTATAGGGACTAAAATCAAATTTAAGTTATTTATAAGGACGAAAAATATATTTAACCCATTTTATTAAATACATTACTATTAAACTTGTATATGTTAAGAATCAAGTGTAAGGAAGAAGTCTCACATTGATTAGAAAAGTGAAGATTGAACATTTTATATGTGAGAGAACTCATACACCTATTACCTTAAAGTTTTGGATGAATATGCGGTATGTCTCTCACAAAGGTGTGTCCCAAGTGTAAAATGTTCTCTCGTGTTGACCCTTGAATTACCTTCAACATCTGGTATCTAGAGCACCGACTGAGCGATCGTGGGAAGAAAATCACGATGTCAATGAATCATTCGAATGAGCATTTTTTGGCGAGTCTCCCAATTCTAAAAGGTCCGAATTATGAGAATTGGTGCAAGCAGATGAAGGTGATTTTCTGTTATCAAGATCTTGTGAAAGAAGGAGTAACACCGCTTGCAGAAAACACAACAGATGAAGAAAAGGTTGAACACAAAGAATTGAAGATGAAGAATTATAAAACACTCTTCATAATTCATAAATGTGTTATTCCAAATGAAAGGTGAAAGAGGTGAGGTTAAATCAATGAAAGAAACTTGGGAAATTCTTGAATACTCTTTCGGAGGCACATAAAAGGAGAAAGAGGTGAGGTTACAAACTAACAAAAGAACATATGAATTGCTTCAGATGGAAGAAAGTGAAAGCATAGCTGATTTCTTCAGTAGGGTTACGAAAGTGGTGAATCAAATGAAGGTATGTGGAGAAGTGTTGACATCAAGATCAGTTGTGGCAAAGATCTTGAGGTTATTGACTCTAAAGTTTGACCACGTGGTGGTAACAATAGAAGAGTCGAAAGATTTATCAACATTAACAAAGGATGAGCTTCAAGGGACGTTTGAATCTCATGAACAAAGAATGGCTGAGAGAGCTACAAGAAAGTCGAAGAGCGATGTGGATTTGCAGGTGTAACACGGTGTGAGAACTGACTTTTAGAAATGTTGCGGATAGCAAGAGTCGCCACCAACTTTTATTTTATCCAATATATAGAAAGGCTAAAAGAACAGGAAAAGAACTTTTAAAAAGATTTTAAGTTTGGGGGGTAGGTTATACAAAGGGAAGGTGTGAGCACCCTTTGTATCCATGGTTATCCATGAGCTCTTAATTGCTTAGCTCACTTTGTTTTCAAAATGTTTGAAGTGTAGTGTGTGAATAATAAAATGTTTGAATAAGAACTTTAGCTTGTAAATAAGTGTAGTCTTTTTGAAAAGATTCTTTGAAAAGAAGTGGGAAAAGATTTTGAATTTTGAATTTGAATTTGAATAGAGCAAGCAATTAGGAGCACCTACCCTAAGTTAGAAAAATTGTTCTTTTAGCTTTTTAGTTTGAAAGGGCTATCCATACCATAGGAGGGTAGGAAGTCCTTTTATTGGATGTAAAGGGTCATCGAGGAAGTATCGTTCGCCATAAAACTGTCCCTACCATATAGAGGGTAGGTAGTCTTTAGGGAAGGATAGAATAGTCATTTAGGCAACAGGCGAGGATACCTTAGCAAAAGGACAATCATCTTTATTTCCGAGGCAGCATCGAGGGACAAAATCTTATGATGATTTCAATGAATTAAGGCAGCATTTGCTTTAGGTATCCTCGGCATCGAGGGACTTGACTATTTTAGAATCGTAATTAAAAGGCAACAGGAAGCATAAGAAGGGTTACCCTAAAGGTGTGTGTGTGGCACAATCATGTGGTTAAGTTCAGATATTTGTCTTGTAAATAAGTGGTCTAATTTATTTTAACAAGGCTTGCACTCCCTAGGATTACTAACCACACAGTTAAAAATAAAGGCAGAATTAAAAGTTCCTACGCTATTACAATAAACACCTGTAGGGCAGAAAAATAAAGGCAAAAGGAAAAAGAAAAAATAATTAATTCAAACATATTTATATAGCTTGAACCTTCAATCGAACCTTCGATCAATCTTGAAAATTAAGAATGAAAAGGGGAAGACTAGTGTATGAAAGATCTATTGATTAATTACACAAACTCTAATTCAAAATAAATGATTAAAACAAACTAGGTAAAATAATTAACTTAATATTTTAAGTAACCATTAGAAATTAAGAAAGTCGAACGTTCGATTAAATATGATAATTACATGATTTTAAATAATTATTGGATTAATCCTAATTAATTAATTGATTAAAAGTATATGCAAAAATTTGAATTTTTTGTATTAAAAATGATTATTGGTAATATTATGTAAAAGTCGAGTTTACGATTAAAAATAAATAATTATCAAAAAAATAATTTTACTAGTAAATATAAAATTTTTTTAGAAAAAAATAATTATTTGAGAAAAAAAGAAAAGAAAAGAAATAAAAAAGGAATTATGTAATTAAAACTAAAAAAAATTAAAAGAAACTTAGCTCTGATCCTGTGTGGCACGTCTCTAGAGGAACATGGTGCACTTACGCGTCCATGAGCGTTGGATCTGATGGGAGACTCGTCTGATGGCTGATGCGCTTAAGGAGCACCACACTAGCATGCGTCTTAAAGCACCGGATCTGTTTGTTTTGAAATCAAAACTGGCCGTCGTTTTAGGTCCTGCAACGACCTATACCTACAAACGCGTCCATAGCTACAACCCTGCATTTACGAATACATGCAAACGCAAACAAAATTTTTTTTGCGAGGCCATGGGAGTGTTCATCTGGACCTCACGAATACAACCATGGCCTTAATTTGGCCTAATTGTACATGCAACGAAAAGCCCTAAAACAAAACCCTAATTTTCAACAATGGTATAACTCGGTATAGTCAAGCATTCACCAAATAAATCATCCAGAATCATTCTATACATCATAGCAAATCATAATGTGCGTTCAAAACATGTTTATATGCCATGAATCAGAGCAATCGAGTTTGAAAATTTCACGACATACCTCAGCTTATAGGAGATAATTCTGGGGGTGTTGATGTCGTGCAGTGATCCAAATTGCTTCAAGAACCTTCAAGGATCGTGTTTGAATCCTTAGATTGGCTTGAAAGCGGCTGAATGTTGGAAACTGAATTTGATTTTTCTTGAACTTTGAAGACTCAATTAGGGTTCTTTCTGCAGAGAAAATCGTTGTCTCTGCGTCTGGAATGATTATGTACTTATAGATGAATGAAATAGGTCAACAATTATGAAGAAAATCCACTTGTATCTTGATTTGCAAGTTATGAAAATTTGATTGAGATATGGTTCATAATCTTTCTAATTTTGTCCAAAATTTGATTCACTTATTCCAAATCAAATATGCACGAAATTTGATTGATAATATGGTGTGAATGTTGATTGGATTTGATCCTTATAGTATCTCTAACCAAATATTTGATTTTCTTTTGATTTACGTAATTTTAATCATCTTTTAAATGAATAAAAATTCATAATAAATCAAATAAATCAAATAAATCATGTAATTTCGTGGCAATTGAATTTTGAATCTTGGATATCATGAGGATGAAGATTAGGACAAAAAAGATTGGACTTGTTTGCAAAAAAATCCAATATGAACCACTTTTATTTCACATTTTTCCTTCAAAATTGTCCCACTTTGACAAGGCATATCTCCCTCAATGTTTAAGATATGGAAGAGTTCTAGGACTTTTTGGAAACCTCAAGATGTTCTCTACAACCACTTTGGAACCTTCTTTGCATTTGAGGATTTTATCTTGGTGATGTGGACTTTGACAAAAAACTGTTTTTGGTTGACTTTCAAAAATGACCTACAATCTTTTGATCCATATCTCTCAAGTGAAGCATTTTTAGACTTGGCATGTGAGAGACAAAGTTGTAGAGAATTCAATTTCCTTCAAAATAAACTTTGGATGGAAAATTTCTGATGTTCCATGTGAAAGTTATGGCTGGTCAAAGTTCAATTGACTTTTAGGTAAAAAACCCTTATTTAGAAACTTTGAGTTTTGTTGATTTCTGAACTTTCCTTGATGAGTCATGATCAACCCTTGATCAAATTATGAATTATACTTCAAAATAAGGGTGTTGACAAAAAATCAGGAAGTTTGACTGTACTTTGACCATAGTTGATTTTTAGGTCAAACTAGTCGACTGTTGACTATCTGAGCAATTGACTGAGCAATCTTGGGAATTGAAGCTTGAACTTTGTCATAGAAATAGTTTGAAACCTTTGAGTCTTACACCTATGCATGAGATTTGCAGATAAAATGAGATGGATAAATTTTGGGGTATGACAGCAGGCCTAGTCAGCAAAAGAAAAGAAAGACAAAGGAAGTTGGAATGGAAACAAAGGTAGAGGAGGCTACAACAATTCAACTAGTCATCTTCATCATTCTTCGACGTGAAATAAGGCACGTGATTCTTATTTTAATTCATTTTCAAATCTTCTCTTTTTTACTCGCTTGAAAATTTCTCTCTCTCTCTCTATTACTCTACCATAACTGTTCATATTTATCTTTCTCAAGTTCCTCAAACCAGTTTAAAAATGAGTCAAAATTATAATTAAGTTAATACCTATGGACCAAACTAGTAACCAATATGTATGGGGTTAAGATGTTAGGAGTAAATATGGGGGAGAAAGTAACACTAAAGAAAAATAGGTATGGATCCAACCCTATTGGGGAAATCATTGATCATGCTGAAACCACTCTTGAGGAACCACATGTTGAAGCACATGTTGATCCACTTGTTGAACCAAATGTTGAAACAATTGTTACCACATCTAATGAACCACATGCTAAACCCCTACTGAACCAACTGTGGATATCCCTACTTTTGATACTTATCTAAATGACGTCTTGGATGGATATGATGAGTTTTCTGAAGACCTAAGAGAGGAGAACCCTAAAAATGAAGAACATGAGGTTCAAGGTGAATGGAATGTAGAAGCTGGTGTGGATGATGACATTCCTATTGCCCATATAATGAAGAGCATCATTGAAAATGTAACCAAGTCTGAAGATAAAGATACTCATGAGAAGGCTAAAAAAATGGTGGATGTGAATGAAGAAACTGAAACTAATGAAGAACTTGTTGTTACTATGCTGAAGAGTATAGCTTGGTCTGTGGCTGATAGGGTAAAAGAGAAGAAGAATGAGAAATGTGTACCCCCAAAAACCTCCATGAAAAGAACTGAAATTGTGAAAAAGAAAACTCCATAAAGGACGCCCGTGAATAAGAAAAGAAAGGTTCAAGAGAAAATTACTGAGAAGAAGTCTCTAAAGAGAAAGCTAGCTCAATCAAGTGACTCTGAGACATATGCTAAAGAAGATGTCCATGACATTGCGTCTACCATAAGGAGAAAGGTTGGTGGAAAGAGAATTCTTATGAGTGTTGTTGTTGCACCCGTGGATAATAGGTTATTCCATTGTGAAATAAATGTTCAGAAGTGGAAGTATGTTTTTCTAAGAAGGATTTCTTATGAAAGAGAGCTAGGTACCGATGCTCTTGATTGTAAAGAAATTATGGATTTGCTGAAGGCTTTTGGGCTAATGAAAACTATAGCTGATTTTGGTCCCTGCTATGAAAAGTTGTTCAAGGAAATCATAACGACCATTACTAGTGAGTGTAATCTTGAAGGAAGTAGCGATTATAACAAGGTTTATGTAAGAGGAAAGTGCATGATATTTTCACCCTCCATCATTAATGACTTTTTGGGTAGAAGCAAGTCTGCAAAGACATAGAAGGTTCCTACTATGGATAAGATTTCTAATGATATTACTGGTGTGCAAGTGAAGCAATGGCCTAAGAAAGGGTTAATCTATAGTGGAAGCATGAGTGTGAAGTTTTCTATTCTGAATAGGATTGGTGCATCAAATTGGGCACCTACAAATCACAACTCAAATATAACCACTGCTTTGGCCAAACTTATCTTCCTAATAGGAACCAATGTAAAGATGAGTTTTTGAGAATATGTATTTGAGAAAACTATGAAGCATGTTGATTCCTTTGGTGTTAAGCTACATATAGCATTTCCATGTTTAATAACTGGAAATATATTGAATCAACACCCTGAAGTTTTGCATCCAGAAGATGCTCAGTTCAAAAATGCAGGGCTACCTACTCTTGATAAGGTGTTTGTTGGAACACATGTTCCATACATTTTGGTGACAAAGTACCAAGACCAATAATCTCCTTTATCCAAATCCACCAAGAAGGATGTACTGCTTGAACTTAAGGAAGTCTCAAAATCCCTTGAAGAAACTATCATATCAAGCTCCTTAATAAAGAAAAATGTGGATAAGCTGATTAAGATTATGTCCAAAGAAGAGGGTGATGAGGAAGAGGAAGAAGCTGACAGTGAAGAAGATGAAGAAACTACAAAAAAATTTGGGGTTAGGGTACTAAATAAATTGGTAAAAAAAGAAAAATAAATAAAGACAAGAAGTTAACATAGCTTCTTCAAAATAAAAGTTGGAAAAAATATGACCAACAATACGCAATTCTCTAGTACCAAGTGAATTACAAAAGAGTTATATGGAAGGAATTAGATAATGTCGGGAAAACTAGGTACCTAACTCGAAAGATTTAAGCCTACTATCCTTAATTATCCAATCCTGACATAAGTCACGTTACAACCTTTAAAAGAAATCAAAAGTATGTGTTTAAATATGAATTTGATTGATTCGATTAGAAATTTTCCAAATTCATTATTAAATGCTTTTGTATGCTGATTGAGTGATTACTATGTCAAATTGAGTGCATATATGTGAGATGAGAGACAAGTTGAGTACTTGTATGTTAGGAAGAATTCCTAGAGTTGATTGGATTGAAGCAAGGATAAGAAGTGTTGATCGGAAAACAGAAAGGTGATGTTCATTAGTAAGAGTAAGCATTTTAATTTTGATGAAATTTTCAGTGTTCAGATAGGTTATTTGAGGACAAGCAACATATTAAGTTTGGGGTTGTGATGACAATCGTCATTACCTGATTTTTACAAGAAAATTTTAATGAAATTGGAAGATTAACGAGCAAAAGCCACGCCAAAGTGTGAATAATTAAGCAAAAAACTATCACAAGGAATAAATAAAGACTTGGTGAAAATATTGAAGAAAAAGTGAAGAAAACAAAACTCCCCCTATATCGCGGCGCAATGTATAAGTATCGTGACACGATGTTACAAATTGCTAACATGTAGGAATTTCTGTTTAAAGGCCTATTGCTAAATTTTGGAGGAATTCAGATACCTAGAGATAAAGTGACAGCTAGGAATATTCAAGAGGCGAATTTTGAGAGCATTGGATTCATTGGAGAGGTATTCCTCTGTCATACCTTAAAATTTGCCCTCTCATTTTTAAAGACAAAAATCTTCAAGTGCAAAAATAATTGAAGAGCACATCCTAAGCTTCCCAACAAATTCAAAATTATTCTCAAATAATGAAAATTGAGAAAATTATGGCTGGTAAAAGTTGGGAAATTTTGAGTCACAGTTTTAATCCAATCACCCCTTAAATTATTTTATTTCAATTGTTTTGATTTATTCATTTAAATAATTAAAAATAAGGAAAATAAAATAAATTAAGCTCTCAGTGAGGTCCAAGCCCATTTTCCTTTTAACCTAATGTTTTCTTATAAATAACTGACAACCCTTATTTTTTTTATTTCACCAACCATTCACCTTTACCAAAGTCTTCATTCTCATGCACTAACAATCAACAACTCTCATAATTTTATACTCAACCACAAAAAAACCCTTTGCCATCGTTTCTGACCGTCACGAATAATCTTCCGTCCCTCTAATTCCGGTTGCAGCAGAGTGATAAATTTTCCAGCCTATCTGCCGAATTTTGAAACTACTGTTTCGACGCTCAAAATCGCAAATTCCTCGTTTTTCTATTTTATTCGATTTAATTTCTATTTTCATATTTTCAAAAAAATCTCAAAAAATTTGTAGCTTTGTTATCTTATTTTATTTGATTTATAATCAGGTTTTTATATTTTTTTTATTTTATTTTGATCACTTTTCTATTTTTCTATTTGTTTTCTTAACCGTAACATTGCAGTAGTTTATGAACAGGTTTCCTATAGATTGACCAAGTGGAAGGAGCTTTATCTCTTGACCTCAAGGGGTACCCCAAATGTTTTTCGGCCAAAAGCTTTTTGGCTTTTGGCCAAATCAAGGTTATTCGTATTTGGCCAAAAACCTTTTGGTATTTGGCCAAATCAGGTTATTTGTAATTTTGTCCATAATTTAATTTTCTAAACCCCAATTCTTTTCTTGTATTATTATTATTATTATTATTATTATTATTATTATTATTATTATCTTTATTATTAACATTATTACTATCTTTTTTCCAGGTACTTCCTTTGGCCAAACACTTTGTTGACTACTTTCTCATGATGCACCCTCAAGAATTGCCACATCAAATCTCAGCATCTTCCTATGATTCTATTTTCTTTCTTTTTTCTTTTCCTATAATTAACCCTCTTTTATTATTAATATTTAATTAAAAACAAAAACCTTAAATTTTCTCCCTTAGGTAGATGTTGTCTGTTTTCATGAATTAGGGTTAGGGTTTTATTTTTAGGCTAATAATTATTTTTAGGCTAATAATTATTTTTAGGCTAATTAATTTAATTTTATGATTTATTAACCTTTTTTTATAATTTTAATTAATTTAGCCAAATTAAATTTTCTCACTTAGGTAGATGTTGTCCATTTTCATGAATTAGGGCTAGGGTTTTATTTTTAGGCTAATAATTATTTTTAGGCTAATATTTATTTTTAGGCTAATTAATTTAATTTTAGGATTTATTAATTTTTTTATAATTTTAATTAATTTAACCAAATTAGGTTTTTAACCTTAGGTAGGTATCATCCATTAACTCAGAGTCGTTTTTTAAAACATTTTCTTATTATTTTTAATTTTGTTTACCTTCTTTTTTCAAAAAAAACCTTTTCTAAAAACCGAGGGTTTGTTTACCCTGTTTTCTAAATACCTTTTGTTTGCCTTATACCATTTGCCTTGCCTTATTCATTCTATTAACTCTGGTTAACTTGTTCCCCCATTTGGGGTTTGCCTTTATTATTTTTTTATTTGCCTAATTTTGTATCTGCCCCAAAGCCTTGTAATAGCTCAGTTTTTTTCTATTTTTGCCTCTATATTTGCCTGCAGGTGTTTATTGTAATAGTTTAGGATTTTATTTTTCTGCCTTTTCATTCCTGCCTTTATTTTTCTGCCCTACAGGTGTTTATTGTTATAGCGTAGGAACTTTTAATTCTGCCTTTATTCTTAACTGCGTGGTTAGTAATCCTAGGGAGTGCAAGCCTTGAATTAACTTAGAATAAGTAATTACAAGATAAAATATCCGAACTGAATCACTTGATTGTGCCACACACACACCTTTAGGGTAACCCTCCATATGCTGCATGTTGTCTTTTAATTACGATTCTAAAATAGTCAAGTCCCTCGATTCCGAGGATACCTAAAGCAAATGTTGCCTTAATACATTGAAATCATCGTAAGATCTTGTCCCTCGATGTTGCCTCGGTAATGATGATTGTCCCAATTGCTAAGGTATCCTCGCAGGTTGCCTAAAGATTAAATGACTATTCTATCCTTCCCTGAGACTACCTACCCTCTATATGGTAGGGACAATTTTATGGCGAACGATAATTTCTCGATGACCCTTAACATCCAATGAAAGGACTTCCTACCCTCTCATGGTATGGATAGCCTTTTCAAACCAAAAATTTAAAAGAACAATTTTTCTAACTTAGGGTAGGTGCTCCTGATTGCTTACGCTTTTCAAATTCAAAACTCTTTTTCCCACTCATTTTCAAATACTTTAAAAAACAAGGCTACACTTATTTACAAGCTAAAGTCCTTAACAAAGTTTTTCAATTCACACACGACACTTTTCAAACAATTCAAACAAACAAGTGAGCTAAGCAATTAAGAGCCCATGGATAACCATGGATACAAAGGGTGCTTACACCTTCCCTTTGTATAACCTAACCCCCGAACTCAAAATCTTTTTAAAAGGTCTTTTCCTGTTCTTTTATCCTTTCTATATATTGGATAAAATAAAAGTCGGTGGCGACTCTTACTTAACCGCGACATTTCAAAAAAGTCAGTTCTTCCACCATATTACATCCTCCATAGATTTTTCTGATGAAGACTTATCAACTCATGATATTTTTTAATCTATTAATGAGTAGCTAAGCTTCTCTAGATTAGATCTTTTTGAGATAAACCTTATTATTACTCTATTATATCATATGCTTGTTTGAGATTTAGTGAAAAAATTTCTTATTATTATCTTATTTAATTAATCTTGAGTTCAACGCTTTTTTATTTGTTTACGAGCATACAAATTGATATAGATAAGTATGGATTTTTTACTGTTACTCTACTTATTTTATCTAGGGAACTTATTCAATTTAGTAATTAATTAGGTATAGGTAACTATAAGTTATTATTTTTTAATTAACCGATATAGGACGCCTAATTTAACTCTCACCTGGCCTAATGAATTAAAGAATTATTGTGTAGATTAGTGAGATGTACACCAAAGAATTAAGATAATAATTTAATTACAATCAATAAGTACACAATTCATCAACACGTATAATAAGGGGATTCAATATAAAAGACCTAATCACGTTTCTCATCTTGAATTTCATTCTCTTAGTTTTCTTGTTCTTGTTTTGGAACCAGATACAATCAAAAACTCCTTGGTTGTTATTATTTTTATTTGCACATAACTACTTTGTTAAATTACAATCCTCATGGAGACGATATTTTTAATTATTACTTTGACATTATCAGTACACTCTAACACCTAGCATATTCCTCACAGATTCGATTAAGTACCCGCTCTAACACCTGTGGAGCGCTTTGCGCGTCCGACCTAATTGAAGAAAGACTTGAAGAGGTACTTTAAAAGAAATATGGCCTCTAAAAAAGAGAGACTCATTTTTATAAAATTTAGAAAAACTTTTCTCCAAATTCTGGTTGGTCTAACCAATAAAGACATGGGAGTCTTTGGACATTTCTTGGGCCGACTTGAGTAAAGACTAGATACCTAGTGATTTACAACCACCCTCATTGCACAATGTTTATATCTATCTACTATTGATTTATATGGAAAAAAATCTTATTATTAAACTTCCCCTTCTTCCTCAAAGCACTTTGAATCTTAAAGAACGAGAGTAACAATGGTCGAAGCTAGTGAATTTAATACCATATGTGGTATAAGGTTCTTTTCTTATTGAATCAGTATGGCATTAGTATGAAAATAAAACAGGATACCATATATTCTAACTAAATGAAATAAAGCATCGGATAAGTCCCCAAGACTATAACTGGAGGCGTAAAAATGAGGAAATATCGCATATATTCTCTGCAGATTATCTCATGGTATTCATCAATGGTGACTTATAATCTATTTCTGTTATCAACAATGTCCTCCATATCTTTCAACATCTTTCTGGTCTCACCCCAAATAAATTTGGCTAAGAGTGAGGTTTTCATTTTATTTTTGTAAAGGAAACCATAAAGAATAAGATCCTGAACATTCTTGTTTAGAAGGAAGGAAAACCTTTTGTAAGGTAATTAGTGTAACACCCTTCTAAATCCGCGACAATTAAATAAATATTTCAGAGTACATGAAACAAGGGTACCACAATTCAATTTAAAAACAAACATCATACGTCATTGCCATGCATTCACTGAGGAAATTCAACATAATTCATCATAACTCATAAAATAATCTCATGTCAACACAACGGAGATCCATCATACGGATAAGCATAACATCATCTATGCAATATCCCACAAAATTAATACAATAACAACAGAACAGAGTATCATCATAGACTCTAACTAGCGTTCCCCAGTGTTACAATATCAGAGCATGACACCGACGCTATACTTAAACAAACTGGCCTATGAGCTATCCTCACCAAAGCCAAAAGTCGCTACTTGCCAATCTGCAAATGTCAACAGTAAAGGTGAGTCTCAATCACAATTAACAAATGTTATTGAGTCATAAATAATAACACATCATAGTTACATTATTCACTCAATTGTATTATATTCAGATATTCAGACAAGTTTCATCATCACAACAACCAACACATCATCAAATCATAACACTGGAAAAGCATCCAATCATGTTATAAAAATCATGCATATGAATGCAACTGGCACTATGCATGTGGTACCAACATCATCAATGAGACTAACCCACCGACCGATCCAACAACATCAAGATACGGCCCTGCCAGCACAAATTCCGCACAATGGGAATTATGCCCTTCACTAAATCCACAACATAATCTGGATTCAGCTCTCAACACATGATTATGAATGAATGCAAATATATATGAAACATACTTATACCATCGTCAAGTCTATGAGTAACATCATCCAATACTCAAACCATCATCATCATCATCATCAAAGTATGTTTATATACATTAGCATCATTCAAATACAATCAATCACCGTCATCATTAGGAACATACATGTATCCGCATCAATCCTCATCATCATCATTCATAAGGAGCATACATTATTTCACATCATCCAAACAAACAATCATCATTATACAATTCTCAACAATCATCACATAATCATGTTTTCAAACATATCTTATATTGTCACATTTCATCATACATGTCAACAATACATCATCCATCAAACTAACAAAATATTCACATCATCCTCACATCCTCGCATAGGATGTCTCATAAGCTTCGCCATACAATTCAAACAAATCATCATACGACTCACATTTTAAACATAACATGTATCGTCATATCTCATCATATATGTCCACAACACATCTTACATCAAAACAAGCAAATAATGGTAAAAATAATTTCAAGATACTGCTCATTTCATCATTATAACACAAAGAATATTTCATAAGCTTCATCCTGCTCGAAACGGCACTTAAAACAGACCAACGGTTCGAAAGTTATGCATTCTTTAATTTTTTGAATATTATTAGCACGCGGCGCCATCCGTCTTTCGAGACACGTCACCAAAATCGACGCCTTCGCGATGCAAACAATGTTCGCGGGGCAAACTGACAATATTTTCGTCGCCAATGCGGCGCCATCCACGTTCGCGGCGCAAACTGGCAACAATAAGAGACCTCACAATGATTGACAGCATTACGGGATTTATCCCAAAATCCCCAAAACCCAATCAAATTATGTCATGAACCTCAAATACCACAACATCAGCCACATACATGTTATAACGTAAATATAACACACAAAGAGGATCATTTAATCATCATAACAATCATATAATCATGTAATTCATCAAATCATACAATTCCCCTCAAAATCATCCCAAAACCCCAATCTAGCATATAACCAATTGACACAAACAATGCATCTAAATCAGTACTATTATCTATAAGGTTACTGACATTGATGTTTTTCGGTAACCTTATCGATGTCAGTAACCTTACTGAGTATATTTTTTCCAAATCACCCGATTGATGTTTTCTGGTAACCTTAACGATGCCAATAACCTTACTGAGTGTTCATTTTCCAATCACCTAATTGATGCTTCCCGATAACCTTACCAGTGTTAGCAACCTTGTTGTTCATTTCACCTTTCCTAGCCACCGAGTTGATACTTTTCTAGTAACCCTATTGATGTTGGTGTAAAGCCCAGTTCCCGTCCGACACATCATTTTAAAAACCCAGTTCCCTCCTGGCAACCCATCAAAATCCAGTTCTCATTTGGCAGTCAGTCTCCGTCTGATTGTTACATCAAAATCCAATTCTCATTTGGTAGTGAGTCTTTGTCTGAATGTTACATCAAAATCCAATTCTCGTTTGGCAGCCAATTCTCGTCTGACGGTAAATTCGAAACCACTCCTCATCTGGTAATGTTCCAATTCCTGTTTGGGAGTTAACTTTTATCCCTAGTTCCCGTTTGATAGCTAGCCTTAAGTATTGGTTCCGTAGTTCAAAAAACATGGGAATTGCATTTATCAATCATTGCAGCATTTCAAATTCATAACATTATCTTATACATACCATACATCATGCGTACATCAAGCATAATCATATCAAACATGCATACATGCATTACATTCAATCATATATACCCACAAAAACTGCTGAAAATCTCAAGGCATGCTTACCAGCTAAGATGCACTCAAGTTTTAAATCCAAGCTCAGAGCTATCCATTCTTCGTACCATCACTATAGCTACCTCAGTTGACAACAGACACAACCATCAAAGGTACCGCTACCAAAGTTTCACTAGGCAGCTTACCTACGATTCATATCCAAAGCCTAGTAATCACCAGCCTCCAGGAGTTATACTTTTAATTATAAAATTCGAACTTTCCGAATTCAAACCTTTCAAACATTCAACTTCATTTGGTTATCATATTATCAAGTCTTGGTTGAGAACAGACACAAGCGACGTCATCATTCCAAGTTCCAAATATTTGGATTCTAACTCGTAGGTTGTGGTAGGTATGCAAAATTGCCATATAACTTGTTGCATCAATCTCCCAGCAGAGATAAGTTATCTTTTATCCCCTAGGTTATGATAGAAATATAACTTCTATGATATAACCTAATGCGCCAATCTCCTAGTAGCAATAGATTATCCAAAAACCCAAGTATCCACACCTTAGGTTATGGTAGATATATGAACTTCTGTGATGTAACTTAATGTGTCAGTCTCTTAGCAACAATAAGTTATTTGTTCACAAAACGAGCATAATTTATCTCCTAGGTAGTAATAAATGTGTAAAGTCGACGATACAATTTACTATGTTAGTCTCCAATCAAATCACGTTAGTCCCTGAGTAGTGATTGATTGATTATTTACGTATTTCCTTGTTATGTTAGCCCCCGAGCAATAACAAATCAACTCCCGACTTATTACATTAGTCCCCGAGCAGTAATAAGTTACTTCCATTCAAATCATGTTAGTCCTCGGGCAGTGGCTAAATTGATTATCTACGTCTTTCCTTGATTACGTTAGTCCCCGAGTAGTAAAAAGTTACCATTTATCACATTATTCCCCTGGCAGTGATCAGTTGTTCCACATTTATCACATCAGTTCCCTTATATTCCCTTACTTCTTTGGCAAGTAGAGGATTTTGATTTCTGCTTGATTCCCCTATTTCTTTTTCCAACATCTCTCGCTGGCCCTTCTTGATCCTTTAATGCCTCCTCCATTGAGACCTAGTCATGGGGTTTTTAGCCTTGTAATTCTCCGATTTGTAAGTGTTCGCGATGAGCATAATAGATAGCCAGCAACAGTAGGCTTGATCTTCGGTGATGGATGAGAAAAAAAGGGGTTGTACATGCAAGGCACTTTGATGCCAAAGTAAGAAAGAGAACAACAAGGTACAACAGAAAGTAGGAGATTTTGGGAAAAGTTTGGATTACCTTTCTCTCTAGAGGTAGAGGGCTATTATAGTGTTCTTTTTGGTGAAGATTGGGTCACGCTATATTTGTGGGCCTGTGTGTGATTTCCTGGCCCAAAATATAGGAAATAATTGACTAGGTCTTGACTAGATGAGCGTAAGAGACTAGTCGTTGCCGGGGAAGACTGCCCAGCGTGCTCGAATAATCCTTGGTCGTGGGGGACCTAGAGAGTAGACATGCTCGGTAGAAAGGGGAGCTTGCCTTCTACCGGTTCTATGGATTGGGCCAATGCTTATTGGGCTGCTTCATGCTAATGAGTGGATTGGGCCTATTGGAAAAATTGGGCTAGTCCAGAACAGTAAGTTTGTTGTTTAGACACTTGGAACTTCTTTCTGTAAGCTATGGAAGATCCCCTTCCGAGTTCAAAACTTCTCCACTTCTCCTCCCCTCGACCTCTATTCTCGTTTTGCCTTGTCCATCTATCAGTTGGGGCGTTGGATGGTGGCTTGAAAGTTACCCTTCGCTTCTCCCTTGAATATGGGCTAACTGGTCTTTGAGGAACTCTTTTCTGCATTGCTGTTCGGAGGGTTAACCATCTTCCTGTTGTATTTTCTTTTAGGTATTTGTTCGTTGGTGTTGGCTAATTTTCCGCTCCTCAATCTCATACAACAATGTTAAACAAACAGATGATAGTATACAATAAAACAGTAAAAAACAAAAATAATGAATTTATGACTCGAAATTTAGACACAGTCCCACTGGGCGTGCCAATTTGTTTAAGGTGGAAATTCATAAACAAGCGTTAGTCTTCCAAAATAACGAATATCTTGGTTACTCGCAGGATCGACTAGATTGATCCTAGGATATGGTCTAAGTTTCAAGATTTTAATGATTGAATTGTGTTCGTTCTTGGTTTGGTCTTGTGTTTGGTTCGTAAATAAAAGGGAAAAAATATGTTTGAAAGGTAAAAATAAAGTGCAGGAATGAATAAAGGGCTTTGACTCGAAGGCAATAAAGAAAAGTAAAAAACTTTACTGAATAAAAATACGAATTCATAAAATCTAATAAAATTCTATTAACATGAATTGGTAATTCATACGTACATTCTCAGCACTCGTTTTCTCGATACACTTGATACTTTGAGTATAATTGAGTTTTGTATAGATTTGAACACTAAAATCTAACGCTAAGACCTTAATTTATACTAATTCGACCCTAACGGGATGCCATGTTTTCGCTTGCATGCTCCTCGATCTTATGAGGCTTCCACACGTCATTTAGGATAAGACAAGTCATTTAAATTTAAATCTTCTCCCATTTGAGGTGCCAAAATTCAAACAACGTGGCTGTTGAAATCCTTCTTTCCAAATAGTCCAAAAATATTCTAAGTCTTTTATCCTTGTCTTCAAAGACTTTTAACTCAAACTTTGCTGGAAAAGGAAAAACCCATTTTACGCAAAAAGAGTCTATTGAATGACTTTCAAAAGTCATGTTTTATGCCTCTCTTAGAGGTATACTTTTTGCAGCCAACTTCGACCTTCCCCTGTCAAAATCTTTAGCTAACAACTACTATGAGTTTTCTATCAAATGTAGCGGAAACAACCACAAACTCCTTAACAACCTTCAGACACAGCTTGATCATCCTTGCATAGAAACACCACAATCCAGGTGTCAACAAAACAACATAGGTTTAAAAATAAATCAAACCCAAAAACAGCAGCTCTGCACTAAAGCTACAAGTCTGATAACAACAGACAGGAACGTGACACATCCTGTCACACATAATCAATGATCCTTCTCAAGGGATTATTCAACCAACAATATGAATTGTCCATGTTCATACACCTTTTCTGTAAAATCCTCCTTCCATGCCTGAATTACCATAAAGTATCTTTGTAGCAACCTGCCCTAAGAATTTAGCTTTTAGAGTCGCCACCTATTCTGAAGGGCGAATAGGAAACCCTACGCAGTATAGAGATCAGGGTAAGATACTATATTCAGGTCGAGGGAAGGTGTTAGGCACCCTCAACCCTTTCCTATTGGCTTTGAATCTAAGGTTACAGTTTATGGCTAAAAATTTGAGGTTTAATAGCTAAAGGATTGAATAGGGGAAAAATTGAGATTTTAGGGAGGGGGACTCGCCTTGTTGCCAAGTGCCTACGTATCTCCTTAGGGAGAATCAGAGTCAACGTAGTTCGGGCCACAGGATTGTACGCCTTAGAATTAGAATTGAATGTATTTGAATTTGTTTTGAAGTTGTTTTGAAATGCGAATGTTCGAAGGTATTTTGAGTTACCTTATCGTAGTTGTGAAAATCCAGTGTTGAAACACCGTAGTATCGTGGTTTAGTGTGTTTTGAATGTTTGGGAAGTGTTTTAGGATATGGGCGTACAACCCTGATTTGATTTAGCACTATTAACCGCAACGATCAATAGATTCGATCGCCATAGTTAACAGATTTTAAATTGCATCACTACCAATTTTAATCGATTGATTCGATTATCACTAATAATGAATTAAGGTATTTTTTAATAATTTTATAGTTTAATTTGTATGTATCGTTACCCCTCGTAATCGATTGATTCGATTACAAATAATAACGAATTTGATAAAGGAAAATGCTAATCATCGTAACCAATAGCTTTGGTTAAAACCATTTAGCAAAATAAATATTATTTTAACTTATAGGATTTGATTAATTGAATTAATCGATTATTAACCATTGCGACTAATAGATTTAGTCGGAACGAATAATAAATTAAATCCTAATATCTTTGCCGAAAAATTAATGGGATTGGACAAACCCTAACGTATGTAACTTTAATAGGGTTTTTATTGTGATTTACAATTAAATATTAATTAAATTAATTAACTCGAATAGTCGAGTAATCAAAAAAATCGGGAAAATAGTATAAGCCTAAACCTAATCCTAATTTGATTATATTTCCCTAATCCTAATTTAAATAAATAGATTGAATTAAACCATATTTAATTATTATTTAAATTCTAAACAATTAAATAATAATAATACAAATTATATGAAGAAACCTGGCTGTGATCCTATGTGGTACGCTCTCGAGGATCCATGGTGGAGCCCCATGCTGTGAAGCGTCAGATCTGGTCTGCGTGAGATCCGGTGGTCTTGGCGTGAGGGTGTACGAAAGATGCATGTAGTCTCGTTACACCAGATCTGCAGGTGTGAATTCTCAAAGAAAAATAGAAGAAAAAACGCGTCCTTGGTGAGGATCGATCCCAGGTCACTGGGGATAGGTACACGCGCCTTTTGCCATTCGGACCAGATGCGTCTGTTGTCAATCTCATCATCGTAAACGTAAATAAACGAATTTAAACGGAATGAAAACAAATTGAAAAAAAACCAGCGCCCAATTGCTCTTCTTCTTCGTGGTGTTTTTTTCCAGAAAACACAGCAGCGTCTTCTTGTGACCATATCACCTGTAACATAATCAAATGTTAAATACGGATTATAAATTAAATTGAAGGGCATGGATCAACTCGGTTTGATCCCCTGAGCAAGATAATAGCCTTGGTTTCATCCAATTTAACCTGTATTGAATAGCCCCAATTTAGAGCTACAAAACCCTATCTATGGCAATTTCTGGTTCCTGCGGTTAAACTCCGATTGAAGCATTACAATAGCTTCAAAACATCATTCTAAGCACAGCCACACAATCAAATCGTATCTGATACGCGTATATATATGAAATCGACACTAAAAAAAAAAGCTTAAACCAAGAGTTATGGGATTCGGTTCTGGGCGTTTCAGTCAATGATGATGCTCCTGTTGGCTTCAGAATACATCCAGGCACCTGACTTGATCCTCAAAATCGCTTGAAACCCCAGCCAAACTTGTCTACCCCTTTTCTTATGCACCACGTTTTTTCAAGTTTGTATATAGTCCCTGGCTGCCGAAAACTTCTTTCTTTTCTCTCCGTTTGCAATTGTTGTTCAGTTATATATGATTCAATTAGGTTAACAAATTAGTCATTGAATCTTTAAAAATCCATGATTGGAATATTGATTGCAATCACCATAGAAACCTTCCAAAATTAGCTCTAATTCCTTCTTCATTCTTTTGTATTTTAGTTTTTTTTTAATTTAATATTTAATTGAATAGAAATTCAAATAAATATAAATAAAAGCCACAAAAATATGAAAATAGGTTTAGAGATTTTTATTTATGTTATGGATGTATTGAATCATTTAAACTAATGAAAAAAATCAAATCTTGGATTTAAAACAAATTATTTCACTTTTATATGATTTATCCATATTTACATGAATTAAAATTCAAATAAATAAAAATAAATAAAAAATAAAATAATTATTTTAAGAGTCATCGTAAAGCCTATAAACAAATTTGTAATCCACATCATATGTCCATTGGTCAAGAAAACCAAAATAACTTAAATGGAGGACCTATAATCTCTTGTACCCTTTAGATGAAATGAGATGGGCAAATTTCGGGGTATGACAGCTGCCCCTGTTCAATCTTCTTGAACATGAAGAGGTAGAAGATGATTGGACACTGAAATGCCCTGAAATTTGCTTGCGTAGGGAAAGAGTTTTGTGGGAGATGGGCTTATAGATGCCATCTATTTGCCTGGAAGGGTATTTGTCTAAAGCGTATGCTTTTCAGACCTGGATCATTTGATTGTATCTGAAGAGAGAGGAAATAATGTCTTACATAAGACTACCTGAAGAGGTTCCTGAATAGGGTATATCGAAAGTTGATGTGAAGAAGCTTAGGCTTTGAACAATGCTTAGGAAGAATGTCTTGGAGAAGACTAACTGAGGAGTTCTTTAAAAGAACTAAGCGTGCCTTAGAAAAGAATGGATAAACATTTTTAAGAAGGCTACCTAGAAAGGCATGATATGTCTTAAATAAGACTCACCTAGAAAGGCTCCTAAAAGGATATGAAACGTCTTGAACAGGACTACCTAGACAGGTTATGGTACGTCTTAAACAGGACTAACCTAGAAAGGTTCTCGGGAATGATACGATGCGCCTTAAATAAGACTATAAGGTTAACTTGGATATGTCTCAAACAAGACTGACCTATAGAGGCTCCTGGAGAGGATAAGGAGGGATTGGATACATGTCTTTAAGAAGATTACCTAGAAAGGAATGATATGTCCTAAACAAGACTAGCCTAGAACAGTTTTTGGAAATGGTGTGATGCGTCTTACACAAGACTCACCTAGAAAGGCTCTTAGATAGGATACAGGATATCTTAAACAAGACTTACCTAGAGAGGTTCCTATAAAGGGAACGATACGTTTTAAACAAAACTATCTTGAAAGATTCCTATAAAGGATATGGTATGTTTTAAACAAAACTACCTATAAAGGTTCCTATAAAGGGAATGATATGTTTTAAACAAAACTACCTAGAAAGGTTCCTATAAAGGACACAATATGTTTTAAACAAAACTACCTAGAAAGGTTCCTATAAAGGACATAAGACGTTTTAAACAAAACTACCTAGAAAGGTTCCTATAAAGGACATGAAATGTTTTAAACAAAACTACCTAGAAAGGTTCCTCTAAAGGACATGAAACGTTTTAAACAAAACTACCTAGAAAGGTTAGGATATGCCTTAAATAAGACTGCTTGGAAAGGTTAGGATAATTATCTTGGACAAGACTACCTGGAAAGGTGAGGAATTCTTAGATTGCTTCTGGATTGCCTTTGAAGAAAGACTTGGAATGAGCTATTAGAATTGTATCTGTTAAGATTTAATCGTTGACACGATCATATTTGCACCATATTTGGATGATAACATCCTTTTGATTATGAAGTGACCTGAAAAGGTAGCGTTAGTTTTATGCAATGTCATGATGCATGCGTCATGTAATGAGATTCTCAAAATAAATGAGAATTATGCATGTATGCCTATCCCACACTGCGGGATGTAAATAGTACATGCGTGGGAAGATCAATTACGCAACAATGCTCTTTGTGTGATACTAGTGTGACTTCCCGAATATAAGAAATTTGGAGACGTGCCCCTTTATCTGAAGGAGGAACCTTTAGAGAGAACTCGAGTTTCACCATGTCTTGCCTGATATGCCTTGCCCCAGTGTTTGAATTCTTGAAAGATATGCCCCAAGTTCATAGGATCCTTGATTGTAAGTATTGATTTGAATGTGAAGCGGATGCTTTTCAGAGTGAGTCATGCGTTTTGGTTGCGTCCTGACGGACAGTGATTTGCTGAGTACTCAGAATGAGATGATGTCTTCTATAAGACTACCTGAAGAGGTCCTTGGGAAGAATGGGAAATTGTCTTAAACAAGATTACGCTTTAAACAAAGCTCAAAGGGATGTGTTGTGCAGAGGGTCAAAAATATTCCTATAGAGGATAAAGACTGTTTTTTGTGATGTTTTAAACAAAACTTAGGAAAAGACATCTTGAAGAAGATTACCCTAGAAAGGATGGTGAACTGTCTTAGAAAAGACTCGGTACTTTAAACAAAGTTTGATAAGGTTCTTGGGAGCATAAGAGAAGTTTTGAACATGTCTAAAAAAGACTAACTGAAAAAGTTAAGAGATGTCTTACAGAAGACTACTTAGAAAAGGTTCTTAGAAAGGAATATGTCTTAGAGAAGACTGTCTGAAAGGGTTTGAAAATAGAAAGGATAAGAAGGTGGGTCTTTAAAAGACTGTCTGAAAAGGGCTCCTAGAAAGGGTAAAAAGTATTTGAACATGTCTTAAAGAAGACTATATGGACAGATTGAGAAGTGTCCTATAAAGGTTCCTGGAAAGGACGTGAGAGTGGCATTGACGCCATCTGATACTAAGCGATCTTTGCAACATGCCCCCAGGTGATGGGCTTGCCCCATGGGCTATTCAGCATCCTTGAGAGATTCCATGGATCTTGATTAGATTGCCCCATGTAAATGGGATAATGACGGGTTATGCCCCGTGTACACATTAGCCATCCCAGTCATGCGTAAGGGATGTTTCTTCTTTTGACGAGTTTTTAAAGCTACTTCGTCAGTCAGTAGGATTTTTAGCCGTTAGCCATGCCCCATGCAACTTCTCCCTGATGTTAACATTTAAATCTATATAGACAAGTGTACTTTGTAATGAAATTCATAAGATGCGAATGCATATGTCTGTCTTGAAAGTTTAAAAACATTTTTTGAGTAAAACGGAGTTTTTTTTTTTTAAGAAAGTGATATCAACTCAAGAGTTATAGTAGACCTTAAGGAGTCGGGATACCTTTGGTAACGGTATGCTTTCGAACTAACCATGCTTCAGTTAGGACTTTTAAGGGTTGTAACGTGGCCTGGTTCACGGTTTAAAGAAACAAAAGATAGAGGCTCAAAGTTCATTTGTACCCATCCCAATCTTCGTGATGTTCTCCAGTCCTATGCTCAGTTAACTATGCATTTAGTCTCCAAAGGAATTTGGGGAATTATGACATTGACATTTATGATGGTTCAAAAACCAAAGGTTTATCTGCAAAGGCAGTCATTCTCCTTTTTTTGTAATATCTTTCCTTTTGTCGAAGGTACACAGTGACCTCTTTTCGACTTTGTTATCCTTAACTTTTGCCTGAACTGTTCATTTTAAAACTACAGTCAGCGGGATGCCCCAATTTTGCCTAAGTCTCCTTAATAGGTTTTGACTTAGCATGCCTTGTGTTGTTTTTCTTTTTCTTTGCGGACATTGACTGCCGGACTTAATTGATGACGGAGAACCATCAGCGATTATGTTCAAAGGAACAATTTGGAATGATTAAGTTAACTGAGCAGCTACCCTACCCCAGGTTATATATGAAGGGTTTTATTTTATATGAAGGAAAACTCCTACTTCTTTAGGCTCAAAGGGGTTGACGAGGGATTAACATCCTTATATCTCCATTATTTAGGAATTGAACAAATGCCTGTACATCGTCAACATGGTCTGTTCGAAAGCGTAGTGTATGAAATTGTGGTATCGTTTTCGTCATTCTCCCTCAAAAGGTGTACGACTTTAATCGAGAGTTGAATATCACAAAGAAGAAAACCGAGTAAAAACACAGTTTTAAATATAGTGAGAACACTAGGAATGAATCAAGACAAACGTAAGCAATGCATTAATGATTGTTGTAAAGTACATAGCATATGTCATAAGACTAATGTTTAAACAAACGGAAAGAAATTGCGAATGAAAACAAAACTAATGATCTAAGAAATCCTTCTTCTAGCCACCTTGATTTGTTCACTGTCCTTGGAGTCTTCCCCAGAGTTAGGGATAGACTGTTATGTCTGAGGTGTTTGGTCTGTGTTGTCCACCTCTTGCATACCGTATTGTAGATCCAGGTAATCATCATCCCTAGGGACATTGCTAGCAGGAATGCAAACTATGCGAGTTGTCCCTTTCGTTTGTGGAGTGGGGACAAATCCTTCTTGGGAGGTCTCTCCTTTCTCTTGGAACTGAATAGCTCTCCTGACAGATCGGGCCTGAGGTTTGTCCTTAGCTGGGCCAAAGCCTGAAACAAATCCTAGCAGCGGGTTTTCGTCGTTAGGGATCTCATCCTGAACCAGGGTATCCCCAGACTGAACCTCTTTTGCTTTTTCTTGTTTATCCAGGAGGGCCTTCATGAATCCTAGCATCTGAGTCATACCTCCTTTAACTTCTTCCATACTAACCTTTAGTTGATCCACCTCCTCACGAAGAGCGGCTTGATTCTGTTCCAGCTGATCCATTGATCTCTCTTGCTGAAACCTTATTTGATAACACGGTCGGGATGTTAGGTTATTCTTCCCAATGGTCCCTTGTTCGTGAGATAGAAGAGAAATCTTCTCTTAATGCCATGAAAATGATGTGTATGCCATGCATGATATGCATGATATCCTTTTTTCTTTCTTTTTTTTTTTGAATAAAATATGATGCAAGAATGCCCATGATGTATGATGCATGAAAACACAAAGATGTAGCAACAAACAAAAACCAAAAACAAATCATATAAGGCAAAGATGCAAATCATATCATGATATTTCAAGAAATCTAGGTTCATAGGTTCGACGTAGCGGCTCTTGGGAGCCAACCTTTTTTATGGGGGTTCTAGAAGGTCTCATGGGGTCGTTCGTAGCCTCCGAGACTTTTTGTCTCTTCGGATTTTGGAACAACTCATTTTATCCATGAGGTTCGAATTTTTGGGGTAGGTTCCCGGAGAGATCAGCTAAGTATCCAGTCCAGCCCTCCACAAAGTCAAGCTTCGTTTCGGACCTTTCCAAATACCTAACCCACTCCGAGTGGAGTTATCAGTGAGACTCGTAAGGCGATTCATGTCCCCTTTTGGTCTCAAAGTTAACTCCCACACTTAGGGTTTTAACACTACATAATATATCCAGCAGTATATAAAAATATAATAGTCAATGAAAAATATAAATATATTCACATAAGTGATCAGATATAAACATATCCTGAATAATTAAATATTTCTTAAATAAAAATAAATAAATAAACAAATTTAAAAAAAAAAGAAATAAAAAATAATTACAAACCCTGAAAAAGGCGCGTTAGCCAAACCCTAAAAAGTTGCCAAACCTAAACCCTGCCAAAGCCTAAAGCCTATAGGAGCATAGTAATTCACCGTTATAGTTATCCCCAGCAGAGTCGCCAGCTGTAGCAACCTGCCCTAAGAATTTAGCTTTTAGAGTCGCCACCTATTCTGAAGGGCGAATAGGAAACCCTACGCAGTATAGAGATCAGGGTAAGATACTATATTCAGGTCGAGGGAAGGTGTTAGGCACCCTCAACCCTTTCCTATTGGCTTTGAATCTAAGGTTACAGTTTATGGCTAAAAATTTGAGGTTTAATAGCTAAAGGATTGAATAGGGGAAAAATTGAGATTTTAGGGAGGGGGACTCGCCTTGTTGCCAAGTGCCTACGTATCTCCTTAGGGAGAATCAGAGTCAACGTAGTTCGGGCCACAGGATTGTACGCCTTAGAATTAGAATTGAATGTATTTGAATTTGTTTTGAAGTTGTTTTGAAATGCGAATGTTCGAAGGTATTTTGAGTTACCTTATCGTAGTTGTGAAAATCCAGTGTTGAAACACCGTAGTATCGTGGTTTAGTGTGTTTTGAATGTTTGGGAAGTGTTTTAGGATATGGGCGTACAACCCTGATTTGATTTAGCACTATTAACCGCAACGATCAATAGATTCGATCGCCATAGTTAACAGATTTTAAATTGCATCACTACCAATTTTAATCGATTGATTCGATTATCACTAATAATGAATTAAGGTATTTTTTAATAATTTTATAGTTTAATTTGTATGTATCGTTACCCCTCGTAATCGATTGATTCGATTACAAATAATAACGAATTTGATAAAGGAAAATGCTAATCATCGTAACCAATAGCTTTGGTTAAAACCATTTAGCAAAATAAATATTATTTTAACTTATAGGATTTGATTAATTGAATTAATCGATTATTAACCATTGCGACTGATAGATTTAGTCGGAACGAATAATAAATTAAATCCTAATATCTTTGCCGAAAAATTAATGGGATTGGACAAACCCTAACGTATGTAACTTTAATAGGGTTTTTATTGTGATTTACAATTAAATATTAATTAAATTAATTAACTCGAATAGTCGAGTAATCAAAAAAATCGGGAAAATAGTATAAGCCTAAACCTAATCCTAATTTGATTATATTTCCCTAATCCTAATTTAAATAAATAGATTGAATTAAACCATATTTAATTATTATTTAAATTCTAAACAATTAAATAATAATAATACAAATTATATGAAGAAACCTGGCTGTGATCCTATGTGGTACGCTCTCGAGGATCCATGGTGGAGCCCCATGCTGTGAAGCGTCAGATCTGGTCTGCGTGAGATCCGGTGGTCTTGGCGTGAGGGTGTACGAAAGATGCATGTAGTCTCGTTACACCAGATCTGCAGGTGTGAATTCTCAAAGAAAAATAGAAGAAAAAACGCGTCCTTGGTGAGGATCGATCCCAGGTCACTGGGGATAGGTACACGCGCCTTTTGCCATTCGGACCAGATGTGTCTGTTGTCAATCTCATCATCGTAAACGTAAATAAACGAATTTAAACGGAATGAAAACAAATTGAAAAAAAAACCAGCGCCCAATTGCTCTTCTTCTTCGTGGTGTTTTTTTCCAGAAAACACAGCAGCGTCTTCTTGTGACCATATCACCTGTAACATAATCAAATGTTAAATACGGATTATAAATTAAATTGAAGGGCATGGATCAACTCGGTTTGATCCCCTGAGCAAGATAATAGCCTTGGTTTCATCCAATTTAACCTGTATTGAATAGCCCCAATTTAGAGCTACAAAACCCTATCTATGGCAATTTCTGGTTCCTGCGGTTAAACTCCGATTGAAGCATTACAATAGCTTCAAAACATCATTCTAAGCACAGCCACACAATCAAATCGTATCTGATACGCGTATATATATGAAATCGACACTAAAAAAAAAAGCTTAAACCAAGAGTTATGGGATTCGGTTCTGGGCGTTTCAGTCAATGATGATGCTCCTGTTGGCTTCAGAATACATCCAGGCACCTGACTTGATCCTCAAAATCGCTTGAAACCCCAGCCAAACTTGTCTACCCCTTTTCTTATGCACCACGTTTTTTCAAGTTTGTATATAGTCCCTGGCTGCCGAAAACTTCTTTCTTTTCTCTCCGTTTGCAATTGTTGTTCAGTTATATATGATTCAATTAGGTTAACAAATTAGTCATTGAATCTTTAAAAATCCATGATTGGAATATTGATTGCAATCACCATAGAAACCTTCCAAAATTAGCTCTAATTCCTTCTTCATTCTTTTGTATTTTAGTTTTTTTTTTAATTTAATATTTAATTGAATAGAAATTCAAATAAATATAAATAAAAGCCACAAAAATATGAAAATAGGTTTAGAGATTTTTATTTATGTTATGGATGTATTGAATCATTTAAACTAATGAAAAAAATCAAATCTTGGATTTAAAACAAATTATTTCACTTTTATATGATTTATCCATATTTACATGAATTAAAATTCAAATAAATAAAAATAAATAAAAAATAAAATAATTATTTTAAGAGTCATCGTAAAGCCTATAAACAAATTTGTAATCCACATCATATGTCCATTGGTCAAGAAAACCAAAATCACTTAAATGGAGGACCTATAATCTCTTGTACCCTTTAGATGAAATGAGATGGGCAAATTTCGGGGTATGACAATCTTCCCAGGATCTCACCCAGAACTGAACATGATGCGTTCTCTGATACCAACTGAAATTCTTGTATATCAGACTTCAGATGTCCTTATGACATGTCGAGACATCTGATCTAATCAACACGCATAGGTGATGTATAAACATTCATAAACACTACTGAAAAGTAAACAACTGTTTACGGTGATTTTCGGTAAACAACCGCTAGTCTTCCAAACTATAATAAATATGATTTGGTTACTCGCATGATCGACTAGATTGATCCTAGGACACATAGTCAAAAAGATTGTTATCAATGGTCATTCGAACCATAGTCATGATTCGTCTTCGTTAATAAGAATTGTTTCGAATAAAACGAGTAATCTTGACAATCACTTGGTTATACGTAAGTATAATTTCAGTGAAAGGGTAAGTAAAATAACATATGAAACGAAAGTATTGTTAAAGCGTAAAGAATCTTAAAATGCAGGAATATTAAATACTTCAAAAGTAAATGACATGAAAGTAAAAATACAGAAATGTAAATGGCAAGAAGTAAATGAAATGCAATAATACTGAAAGATATTTGAAAACGAAAGAGAATACACATGTATTAAAATGGTGGTGTCATACGTACATTTTCTCAGCGAACTCTTTCTCTTAACACTTGATACTTGAGTAATATGTGAGTGATTTGTACAAAATGAACACACAGAATCCTAACATTAAGACTCCTATTTATACTAATTTCGACCTTAACGGCCCTACGCTAATCTAATGCCACGTTTCTCATAAGAACTCCAGGGACGCCATCTGTTATTTAGACAGTTACGAAACCGTCTTCGAATTTCAAATCTTCCCGCCTGAGTCCTTCTTCGACGCGTGGCAGTGTATTTAAAAACACTATGAAAACACGCTAAGTAGTAATATTTGAACATATTTCATAAATTTTGTCTAAGTCCTCGAAGACATACACTTCTACTAGCTTCAGTATTCATTATCTTCATAACGAACTTAGAAGTCTTCATTCTCGAAGCATGGCCATCAGGAGCCATTCTTTTATTTTTAAGGGATAGTCATCAGTAACCATCTTTCCTTCGAATTTTTACTTCTTCGAAGAACCGAATTTGTAAAACGAAATCTTCAGCTAACAAATTTCCCCCAATAAATGCCTGTTTCGAAAATCAAGAGAAATAGGCGTTTCTTGCCATCATAAGATTTCGTCTCTTATTGATCTTTGAAAGTTCCAAGATTGCTGACTAACGTCATAATCATTGCTGACCCTGTTTCCAAAACGTCTTGTCATTTTCAAAGATGTCTTCTCATAACTTACATTCCCACGTTTTTGACCTTACTTCTTGATCATTACTCCTACATACTAGGAGTAAAGCTAATTTATTCGACCACCGTTGGATTAAATCACTAGCCGCCACGTGTCCCTTGGTTTTTACCCAAAAAGATTTAAAAAGGGTTTCCGTTAAACCTTTAAATACTTGGTTTTGCACTTTTGTATAACTTTTCATTCCTACTTCTTCATCCTCTTCAAAAAACAAAACACTCTCAACCTTTTCAAAAAGCTTACTTTCCCAATCAAAACCTCTCCATGGCTTCATCTTCAAATGTTCTTCAACCTGTTCTGAAGCTCCAAACAACAACGCGGTCTGGGGAACAAGAACACATTCCAAACCCTAATACCGCAGAAGTGCGCGCTATTTACGCTTCCCAGGTAATCATTCCCTTTGAACTTTCTGGAAAACCTCTTGCTTTTATGGGTCCGTTACCAGGTGAAAACAATTCATCTATGAACAGATTCTTCCCCGCTTATTACAAAACTAGACCCTTAGTTAGTAAGATTAAGATAGATGAAGATGGTCGTTCCCCCTTAGGAGAATCTGCTAATACTGAAGAAACTTCAACTGTGACCCCTTTGGCTTTGGCGAAAATTAGGTTAAACTATATGACCAACTTTGTAAAAGTGTTTAGGTCAATCCCTTTAGCCAAAGATCCTGATTTGTACTATGCCTGGTTAGAAAAAGTAGAGAGAACGAAAGGATCTTTCTGGAAATCGTTAGGCATATATGATTTAATTCAACTGTCAAAAACAGGCTTAGAATATAACCAACCCATGTTAGTAGCAGCGGTTCACTTTTGGGATGCTTCTCATAACACTTTCCATCTCCCATGTGGGATGGTTACCCCCACTCTCTTTGATATAGCTGCTATTACGGGACTTCGACCAACTGGGGAAACCTTCGATCCCAATGAGATGGATACTGATACTATTGGTTTTAATGAATCAACAGTTACTTACACTGCATTCATCCAGAAGCACCATGACAAAACGCAAGAAGAAGTTTCTGATGAAGAACATATTGCTTTCTTGGCATTATGGCTCTCACGATGTGCCTTCTGCTCAAGATCCATACAGGTCGCAAAGAGATACCTTTGCATGGCTAATCAGCTACATGCTGGAAAAAAGCTCAACCTAAGCCAGTTACTTTTAGGATCTCTTTATGAAAATCTTAGCGAAGCCTCAAACCTTACCAAAAACTACGAAACTGGCACTCTGCTTTTTGCTGGTCCTTTCTGGCTACTGCAACTGTGGCTTAATGCTACGTTCGAAACTCATCTTCCTTTTCGAGGCAATGTCGACGAAGAAGATAACAAAATTAAGAATCGAACTATAGAAGGAACCAGGTTGGCTTACCTAACTCCAAAAGAAGAAACTGGGAAGCTTCGTGAACATTTTCTAGCATATTCAATGATGTTCGCCCAGCGCAATCAGTTCGATCCTTCTATGGCTCCGTTCGTACACATAACAATTGGTCCTGAATGGTTTACTCGAAGGTTCCCATCAACATCTCAGGATCAACAAACTGAGACTATGGAAATTTGGGAGGCCTTTCTGACCCCAAAGTTGTTTTCTCATCGCCTTCGACCATCAAAAGGTCAATGTGTCCTTGTGTGCTACCAACCAAATCTGGTTTCGAGACAGTTTGGGTTGGTTCAAGTAAAACCCAAGTGTTTATATGAGAAAAGGAACCATATGTGTTTCCATACCTTGTACCTGACTGAAGAAGAATGTGAATCAAAAATCAACAAATACGTTGGTGTCACCAACCTTTCTCCTATTCCTTTCGAACCTGCTTTTTATACTACACCAGACTTTCACCAGTGGTGGACGGATTACTATACTTCTCAAATCTTTGATGCCGATAGTCTTACTCAAGAACTAACTGCAGCTTTTGCTGATGTGCAGGAGAATTTTCAAAAAGGTACTTCGACTCACATTAAAGAAATCCAAGCTTTTCAAAAATTCTTTGAAACTATCTATAGGCCTGATGATCTTAGTCGGACCGTTCGTGAGGCCGCAGTCATTTTGCGCGAAAAGTTTTCCGCCAAACTGGATAAGTTGAAATTGCCCTCGTATGTTCGACCAGAACTACATTATGAAGTGGCTTTCAAACTTAATCCTCCAAAATTCCCTCCACTGCCAAGTGCGGATTTTGGTGTGGCTCTGAGCCCCCCTTTTCCAAATTGGTTTGTGTGTGGCAACGTTTTAAGAGATCTTCAAGAAAGTACTAAAAAACGTGCTGAACGAGTGGTTCCGACTAAGCATACCTTGGATACTTTCAAAGGACATCTTAATATAGATCTTGAACATGTTCGTGTCTTGACTCCAATACCTGATGGTTTGGATTCAGACAATTTTTCGACTGACTTTTCTTTTCTTTGCTGATATACTGATTTCAGTTTCAACTACAGTTGTTGCTCGAAGGAGGAAGATTAAAGAAGCTCCTACCCAAAAGGATTCTGGGGCATCTAAAAGCAACAAACCAAGTGAGAGTGACTCCATTGTTACTGACAAGAAGCCCACGGTACATACTCACTTTATATTCTTAATCTTGTATAATCTGTGAGCAGTACTCATTTTGCTTAATATATATATTTTCCAGAGCTCGAAACCCCCAACAGGTTCGAAACGGAAAGTCTCTTCAACAGCTGTCTCAGATGATGACGATAAATCTCCTCCTCGTACCAGACAAGGACATAGAAAGAGACAAAAAGCTGTTACCCCTTCAGGAAAAGAGAAAGGGGTAAGTTCCTCCAAAGTTGCTTCTCCTAGCGACAAGGCATCTTCTGAAGAATCTCCTCTGAAAACCGCCAGTAATGCTTTCGTTGTCGAAAGCCATAATTCAAGTCCAGACAATATCCCAACCAAGGTATTTGGGTTTCAACCCACATACTATCTTGTAATTTTAACTAAATGATTAAACCGACATCTTACCTTGTTATTGCAGGATGATGCTGGCACTGCCACTTCAGGTCTTAAGGTTCATGACTTCACTATTAATGTTGATAAACTTCACGGTAATCGTAACTCTTTCACTTCCGTCGATAAACTCCTCAAAGCCTTATCCTTACGACTAATTCTGGTTTGTTTAACACAGATATCTCTCAAAACAAAACTCATGTTCTCTCACCAATATTCGAAGATGCTAGGCCACTCACCACCAAATTGCCTAATGAACCAGTCGAAGAAAGCCAATCTACTGACGAATCCCCACCTACTCATCAAGACAAAAATTTGGAAGAAGATCATCCATTCTCAGGCAGCGACAATGTGAATCCACAACCACATGACAACGAAGACACTGCATCGGAACAAGATGCTATGGAGGAAACTTCTAAACCAGAAAAACACAATCCTCAAGAAAATTCAGCCCTAGACACAGAAACCACTCCTGGGACAACTTCGAAGCCTGCCCCTGCGAAGCCTACTCCTTTGGAACTGGAACAGCTTAAGCAAACTGATCCTCTTAGTTTTCTAAAGGCTATTATGAATGTGAATACTTCTTCGCCTTCAGAACTTGATGTCTCTCCAGCTGTCGTTATAGAATCTGGTGACAAGGAAGATATTCCCAACCTCCTTCGACAGATAAAAGAAAAGTTCTTTGGGGTCAATCTCGTGGATGTTCTTAACCGGGAACCTATTAAGAGTCACAACTTAAATCAACTCTTAAAGAAAGTGGATTTGTTTCAAGTCTCAACAGAAGTTTCAGAGATAATTGTCTTGCTGGGTTCTCTAGTTGAACAGCTCGAGGCCAACATTCTTCGAAAGCAAAATGTCAAAAAGGAACTATCTGAGAAAATGGCCTCTCATGACTCTTCATGGAATTATGCTGTGGATGCAACGAAACAAGGTGAGGCCCTCAAGCTTAAACATTCAGAAAATCAGAAGGCTTTTGATGATTATGAGAAGAACATCAACTCCTGGAAGCAAGAGATAAAGGCCCTCGAAGAAAAGATAAAGGACGTTGAACATTGTCAGGCAGCCATACAAAAAGCCAACCAACAGGATTTGCTCGAAGTGGTGCAATCGGGGATTAAACATTTCGAAACTGCGCAGAAATTAGTTCCAGAGATTGAAAGATTGAAGAAACACCGGGCGTTACTTGAGCTTCGTATGTCTTCGTGGGAAACTCAATATTTGAAGATCAAAAATAGCCTCCCTGAGGATTTTAACTAGCTGTTTCCAATCCTGTATTTTGTTGCATTTTCGTTTTGTAACCGAACCTTTGTAAAAACATCTATCTGTATGCTTGACTTCTATTTTCATTCCGTCTATGTTTCTAATATTCGCAAGCACTATCTTTTAGCAAATCTTTCAAGTTCTGCCAGAATATATCTTCAGATTTTCCACAGTGATTTTATTTAATGCAACATGTAGACCCTGACCATCCTTCGCAGCATCCTTGCCTTTAGACTTGACGTTTCCACTTCTCTAGCCATAATCATTATTAAACAGTGACGTCACTCTCTTCAAAACGTCTATTTGAGACGTGCGTGCATCAGTTTCATGATTACTTCTCAACTTCCAAGGGCGGGAAACGGCGGAAGCCTTAACTCCCTTTTTGGAAAACCAAATGCAGTCTAATCAATCATCAACATTTAAACCGACCTTCAGTATCCCAGGTCTTATATAAAGGGTCTAATATTACTTTCACTTCTTCATTCCTGTGATTTCTCACATACTAACAACAGAAAAGAAAAACCAACTTCTTTCTCCAAACCCTTTTTCTGAAATGGCTGCACATCTTTCCTTCAACAACATAAAAACTCTTATCAAGAAAGAATTCAAACTTTCTGAAGATGAACTTGATAACAACTTCATCAGCCTCGAAAACCTCTTTGTCAACCAAGAACTGGACTTCTACTTTGGAGAAATCCTGGAGGGTCCTGTCTACCCCAACATGTTGGCAGATTTCTGGATGTTTGCGTCTCTACGCATAGATCCTGAAGGTAGGACCACCATTGTTTCTGAGGTTCGACATGCTCATATCAGCATCACTCCCACCACCATTGCCAACCTAATGAGATGCAATAATTCTGGGGAAACTTTTGATGATAACAGCTTCAACATGACTACTCATCTCATGTTGAGGACTCTTATGGACAACGACCCCTTCAGTGCCAAGGTTATCAGGATCTGGCATCAACTGCTTGTGGGTAACTTCCATCCTCGGAGGCTTGATGAAAACAGCATCATGGTTGAAGATTTGGAGTTTATTCTCTGTGGTCTTCGAGGGAAGAAGATTAACTTACCTTTGATGATTTTCAAAGGACTTGTTAAGGCTGTTTCCATAGGTGTCACACGTCAAGGGGCTGTGATCTGTCTTCCCTATGGGAGACTCCTCTCTTACATTTTCCTTAAGAAAGGTGTAGTGAGGAGGATGCGCAATTCTGGATCCATAGACATGTTCGAAGCCGAAAGCTTGCCTGTGCTGTCCTTGGAGGGTTTAGGCCAAAGGATTAATTAGCAAGAGTTTGCCTTAGGTTTTTATGCTTTCTTTTTGTAATCTCAGAAGTTTCTAGATCATGTTCTTTGGATCCTTTTTATAATGCATGTACTTCCGAGTTTGAATGAAAATATTTTGGTGTTTTCTTTGACTCTTTTCCTTTAATTTATCAACCCATTCTGATTGTAAAGCCATTTTGATCAATGCAACGCATATGTTTTGATACATGCTTGACCATTTTGGCTTTCGTAGTACCCTGAATGTCTATGTTTTTGCAATCTTTACCTCGTACATGCTTGGTTTATATCTCTTCAAATATTTCCCGTTTACTCTCAAGATCCTACGATCTTCTGCCAACTCTTCAATTTCGTAAGCATTGTTCGAAAATACCTTTAAGATTCGAAAGGGTCCTTCCCAGTGTGGGGACCATTTACCAAGTGCCTGATTCTTTCGATCTATAGGTAAAATAACTTTCCAAACTAGGTCATTATTAATAAATGTTTTACCTTTCACCTTTTTGTTGTATGCTCTGGACACTCTTTCCTTTTGTCTTTTTATCATTTCCAGCGCTCGAAGTCTGTCTTCATCCAAATCTACCAACTCATTCATCATTAACTCCCAGTATACGTTGGGAGGAATATCTGCTTGTCTTTGTATCCTTACTGATTGCAAATATATCTCGATTGGAAGTACTGCATCATGTCCAAACGTCAACTGGAAAGGAGTTGTGTTTATAGCTTCTTTTGGAGATGTTCGACAAGCCCAAAGTGCTTGGTCCAAAGTCTTATGCCAATTCTTGGGTTTCTTTCCCACATGTTTTTTAATAAGGCCAATTATTATTTTGTTTGCTGCTTCAACTTGTCCATTTGCTTGAGCATAGTAAGGTGTAGAAGTAAATAACTTGAAACCTATTTATTTGGCAAAGTCTTGCATTTTTTGTCCAGTAAAGACTGATCCTTGATCAGTTGTTATACTTTCTGGGATTCCAAACCTATATATAATATGTTTCTGAATAAACTCAATCATGGCCTCTTGATCCACATTCGCCAGTGGTATTGCTTCGACCCATTTCGTGAAATAGTCTATTCCTACTAATATGTACCTTTGACCTTTAGACGACTTGGGGTGAATTTCTCCAATCAAATCTAATTCCCATCCCCTAAAAGGCCAAGGTTTCACTATTGTACTTAATTCGTTTGCTGGAGCGTGTTGGATACCTGCATGTTCTTGGCACTCTTGACACCCTTTCGCAAACTCTATGCAATCTTTTAACATCAAAGGCCAGTACATCCCATAACGAAACAAAAGCCATTTCATTTTGTGCCCTGCTTGATGTGCACCACATGCTCCACTGTGTATGTTCGACAGGGCCAGATATGCTTCTGCTTCACCCAAGCATTTCAATAATACTCCTTCAGGAGTTTTCTTGAACAATTCATTTCCCATCAGGAAAGATGACAGGGCTCTATACTTGATTTTCCTGTCTGTATCCGTCGAAGGATTTTTTAGATAGTTTATTATTGGACTCCTCCAATCTGTATCTGCCAATGAGTCTATGTTTAATACTTCGAATTCTTCTTTGTTGGCATAACCCAATTGTGAATTCTCTAGGTCACTTGGGGAAAGTTTAGTAGACATTGCTCTCCCTCTTACTTCAATCAATTCCTCTAACTTCTCTTTTGATACTTTGTATCCTGAAGCTAATTGTGCCAAGTCGTTTGCTTCTTGGTTATTTATCCTTGATATGTGTTTTAATTCCACATATTCGAATTTCTTGAGTAGCCTATTTGCTATGACAAAATACATGATCAAATTTTCTTTGATGCACTTGTATTCCTTTGTCAATTGTTTAATGACCAATTCGGAGTCTCCTTTAATTTCGACTCTGGTTGCCCCCAATTCTAACAAAGCTTCAAGTCCAGCAATTAATGCTTCGTATTCAGCTTCGTTGTTGGAGCATAATGGACCTTCGATTTTATACTTGAGCTTTGTTGGAATTCCATCAGGAGAAATTATCAACATTCCAACTCCATTTCTTTCTCTATACGTTGAACCATTGAAGTAAAACTTCCAGGGTTTTAAACCCACATACTGTTGATGACTCTCAGCTACTGCGTGGTCGACAATGAAGTCTGACACAATTTGACCTTTCATTGCCTTGAGAGGCTGAAATATTAATGAATATTCAGTAAGGGCTAAAGCCCACTTACCAATTCGACTATGTAGTATTGGCTTGGATAACATATGTTTAATAACATCACAATGAGATGAAACATAGACATCAACTGGCTTTATATAATACTTAAGTTTGATACAAGAGAAATACAAGCAAAGGCAGAGCTTTTCTATAGCAGTATATCTAGTCTCTGCATCATTGAGTACTCTACTTAAGTAATAAATGGCTCTTTCGATGCCATTCTCATCTTCTTGCGCCAGCATGCTGCCTATTGTTTTATCCGACGCTGAAATGTATAGGCGCATGTGCTTCTTCCCATTTGGGGGAGATAAGATTGGTGGACAAGTCAAGTATTGCTTGATCTGATCGAAAGCTTCTTGATGTTCAGCACGCCATTCAAATTTTCCTTGCTTAAGCCGTAGTAGAGGTGAGAAAGCTTGCGTGCGTCCACTCAAATTAGAAATAAATCTCCTTAAGAAATTTATCTTTCCCAATAATGATTGTAGTTCTTTCTTTCTGGACGGAGACTTGGTTTCCATTATGGCTTTCGTCTTGTTCTGGTTAATTTCTATTCCTTTTTTGTGGACTACGAAACCCAAGAAATCACCTACCTGCACAAAGAAAGCACATTTGAGGGGGTTCATCTTCAAGCCATGTTTCCTCATTCTTTCGAATGATTGGCTCAAATGATCGAGATGACTCATACCCGAGGTAGATTTTACCACAATGTCATCTATATATACTTGCATGAATGTTTCTATAAAGTCATGGAATATAGAATTCATTGCTCTTTGATAAGTTGCCCCAGCATTTTTTAAACCAAAAGGCATTACAACCCATTCGTAAGTGCCTATTGCCCCTGGGCAACAAAATGTTGTTTTGGATACATCATCCTCTGCAATAAATATCTGATTGTATCCAGAATATCCATCCAACATGCTCAAATACTCGAAGCCTGCGGCTGAGTCTACTAGCATTTCTGCTACAGGCATGGGATATTCGTCTTTAGGAGTGGCTGCATTAAGATCACGAAAGTCTATGCATACTCTTAATGAACCATTCTTTTTAATTACAGGTACTATATTAGCAATCCATTCAACATACCTTGTAGTTCGGATAAACTTGCAACGTAGAAGCCTTTCGACCTCTACTTTAATCTTCGAATGAATCTCTGGCGTGAATCTCCTGGGAGTTTGCTTTACAGGCTTCTTCCCTTCTTTTATTGGTAGTTTCAATTCGACCAAGTCTCTTCCTAGACCAGGCATCTCATCATAATCCCAAGAAAAACAATCTCTGTTTTCTTTCAACATTTTGATGACCGTTGCTTTTAGTTCTGGTTCTAGTTTCGCGCTGAAGTATGTTATTCTTTTTTGATCCTTGTCTCCAAGATTTACTTCTTCAAGTGGATCTTGAGCCAACATCTTTATGTTCGACGCCATTGGGTCTTTTTCAAATCCCAAAGGTTCTTCGTCGTAAATTGCATATAACCTTTGACTCGATTCTTCTCTCACGATCTTTTCGACTTGAACCGGGTCTTCAGAGAATTCGAAACTCGTATGTATCTCTAACTCTGTTACTCCGTTTTTGGTTAGAACTGCGTCCATCTTTGCATTTGATAGTTCGGCTTCGAGAGCCGCCTTCCTTTTGTTCTCGGCCACGTAAGCCGAAATCTTTTCGAAGAACGAAGACTCAGACATTATTAATGTCATCGTCCCAGCCTGTTGGCCGTACTGCTGGATAATTCTCCAATGGTGCTGTATCTGCTGGACCATCCATGATCTCTCTATCCCACTGGAATCCATTTGGGTGTAAAGTTAAATAGTACAATGCATTCTTGTTTGGGGCATACATCTCTTCTGCAGCATGACAAGGACTTATGTTTGCCAGGTTCCTATCGAAGTTGGTTTTATTCACCTGGTTAACTTCAGCCATATAGTAACTCTGATCTCCTTTGATATTCTCCACTATACCATCTTCCCTCCAAATTGTCACCCTTTGATGCATTGTCGAGGGCACAGCTGCCACCCCATGAATCCATTCCCTACCAAGCAAAAGGTTGTAATTTGCTTTTGCTGGTATAACCATGAACATAGTTGGCCTTGTGACTGAGCCCACTGTCAAATTGACCTGAACGACTCCCAATGTTTGTCCTATCTTGCCTTCGTAGTTAGATAAGACCATGTTATGTGGCCTTATATCAGTATCGAACATACCAATTCTCTTTAGCATGTATTGAGGCATTAGGTTCACCGCTGCTCCCCCATCGACTAAGACTTTATTAATGCCAACATTCTCAATTTTAGCCCTCATATAGAGTGGCTTCAAATGATTTCGCATACCCTCATCAGGCCTTTCGAAGAAAGCGTTCTGTTCTTCAACTGCACCATTATTCAGCAGATAATAACACACAGGCCTGTGCTTCGCCATTTCCTCGATATCAGCCTCTTCGCAGTCTTCAACTTCAGTCTCCTGATTAAACTCATGAGGGAGTATGGATACAACATTGCAATTGAGGTTTATAGACGACACTCCATCAGAATCGAAATCATTTGTCATTCTATCCTCTTCTTTCCAGGAATTGGAGCGCATCTTTTCTTCTTCTTCTAAAATGTTTTCAGCTTCGAAGAGCCTGCGTTCCACCGGAGGTTTGTTTGACTTTGCCCCCTGGTGTGGGACTTGGTTGCTACTAGACTCTCCAACTTCTCTTGGTCTGTATTCCTTTTGAGCCTTTTTTATTCTCTGATGCCTTCTCCACTGGGATCGGGACATAGGATTTTTTCCTTTGTAATTCTCCAGTCGATACACCTCTCGATTTGGTTTTTGAAATTGCTTCCTATATGCCATTGCAGTTCTTCCTCCTTGGTCCCAACTTCGCCATTTGTTGTTTCTTGCATTAGCCTGCACCCATCTATCCCTGGGTGCATCTGCAGGGACTTTGAATGTTACCCTTCGAGCTCTGGGGTGTGGGCTATCAGACCTCTTCGTTGGAGTCCATATGTCAAAACCGTATAGGTTAGGACGTAACCCCTGAGTCTCTCGACCCATGTAGCAGTACACACGTTCGAATGATCTTGCCAGCATTTCATCATAGACTGCCCCACATCTGGGGCATAGTGCAACTTCAGTGTTCCCTTTGTGGCACCTGACCAAAAATCCTACTAAGCTTTCCTCCATCCTTGGGTACACTTGTAGTAAGGGATTTGGTTCTCTCCCTGGGTGTTCCCATCTTTCGCGTCGAGCCCTTTCGAAGTTAGCTTCGACCCTTCGATTCAGCATGATCGAACACCTTGGACACATCCATTGTTTTCCACCATTCCTCTCATGGCAATTCCAAAGGTAGTCGTTGAGGCTTTCACCTTTTGGAGGAACTTCGATGCCCCCATTTTGCCTCGTCAGCCATGTCTCTAATTCACCAAATTCAGACACTGGACGTCTGGCGCTGACCATGTTAACAACTGCTGGAGGAACTTCAGAGATTTGGATTTTCTGGAGTTTCATTCTGAGGTCTTCAGTGGCCTCACTGTTGTCTCCCTTCGACTCTTCAGGTATCTCTGTCTTGGAAGATTCTTCAACATCAGTATTGAAGACTATATCATTATTTAGGCTCTCAGTAGCCTGCTTTCCATTAAACATTGTTTTGGTTTCCGCAACTTCGACTTCAGATGCCTCCACCATGTTGATATCTTCTAGCTCACAGAGGCTAGCATCAGCAATGTTCAGGGGATTGGTATCGACCTTCATGTGACTCTTGGTCTTGTCAGCAAACTTCAACCTTCCATCTTTGATAGCATTTTGAATTAGATCCCTGAAAAGAAAACATTGTGAAGTTTTATGGCCTAAAAAACCATGATATTTACAAAAACCTCTTTTCTTCCGTTGTTCCAACGGAGGAATTTTGGAATTTTGAGGCAGTATCATTTGGCCATCTTTTACCAGTAAATCAAATATTTCATCACACTTGGTAACGTCGAATGTATAAGTTTTCTTAGGGAACCTATCATTCTTATCGTTTTCTACTGGATTTTTTCCATTTGCAGGGTTTAGCAATTTGCAGGCATAAGGTGGCGCTTCTTTCAACTCAGCTAAGTCTATTTCGACTTCTTCAGGGTTATACGAGTCATTGAGAGACTCATCATCAGCGTTTTCGGCTTCGACGTACGCTACCCTTTCCTTTTTATAACTTTTATTTGCTCTAACCTTTTCTGCCTTCAAGCGTTCGACCTGTCGAACCCTATCTGCCAACTGGGCCATATCCCTAAGGTATTGGGTATCTAGTTTCTTTCTAATTGAATAATCTAGACCACCCGCAGCCATTTCGACTAGTTCATGCTCTGGGACTGTTGTAAAACACCTTGATTTCAACAGACGGAACCTATTCAAGTAATCATCAATTGGTTCTGTGAACTTTCTTTTAATACTGGCCAATTCTTTCAGACTTATCTTAGTTTGGCCTATGTAGAATTGTTCATGGAACAGCCTTTCTAAGTGTGCCCATGCATCTATTGAATTTGGTGGCAGGGTAGTGAACCAAATGAAAGCATTCTTTGTTAGCGAACTAGGGAAATATTTGATCCTTAGATCTTCGTTTCCTGCTAGGTCCCCTGCTTCTGTCAAATATCTAGCAATATGTTCCACCGTTGACTCGTTAGTTTCGCCTGAAAACTTTGTAAATTTGGGTACCTTAGTGCCCCTAGGCAACTCTGTCTGCATGATATAATCTGATATGGGGGATGTATAATTTGGACGTCGAAGTCCAGTACTAAGGCCATTATTGGCCATAACCCTTTCTATCATGGCAGTTAAGTTATTTTCTGTAGCCAGATTTTCTCTTCTGACTCTTTGGACAATCTCATCTGGATGCTCGTCCCTACCCACGATCCTTAATCTGGGTCTCTCTTCTTCCGTTTCCTGTCGAACGGGAACGGTTCTTTGATTTGAAGCCTCTAAGTTAATTACTGGAGTTCCTTCGGTCATCTCTGTTCTTCGTGAGGGGCCTACATCTCTAGTGGCTGTCCTAGATGGTGGAACCACATCTTGTATACGTTCCAAAATGGGCCTCTCTTCTTGATTCGAAGGCTGTTTGTCTTTCCTTCTTGGTTGTGGCACTCCCATGAAATCTGCCATTCGATTCATTTGGGATGATATCTTTTGGAAAGTTTCCACATTATCCCGATTTGTATTAGCAATATTTGTCGCTAGTGGGTTCAAAATTGAAGCCAATTCTTTGGCCAAGACCCCTAACATATCATGGTTGCTTGCATCCATTTCTTGCCGAAATGCTGCTTGGTTATTTGTGGTAAAATGGGGCATCTGGGTAGAAAAACTAGTGTTGTGTGCACTTCGACCCACTGAACCAACATTCGGTGAAAACGTCGCATTGTTAGTTGTGGCATATGTGGGCCCTGCCCCTCGTACGCCTGTTCCAAATGGATATGGCATTCCGTATGGATTATTTGGCCTCCACTCGAAAGTAGAATTCGTGCCTTGACCAAACAAGTTATTCGCAGCATTTGTCGAGGAAAACGGTATTTCCTCTGCGCTTGTGGATGAAGGTGCGGTTGTCGATACTGAAACTGGAATAGTCCCTGAAGGTCCTGTATTATTTTCAGGCATAGCCTGGGAATTATCTGCAGGTCTCGATCCATTTGGACCCGGTGTATCCCGTGTTCCCTGACTAGAAGTCGAATTCGCCGCTTCTGATCCTGAACCTTGTGGGGGACCTTGGTCACCCCCTGCACTGGCCGTAACGACCATTTTCTTGTTGTACCTTCGTTTGGGAATCGGTTGTGCACTGTTCGTTAACTTACCGTTCCTAAGGTTCATACAAGGTCTTGATATTGTCTAGACAAAAATAAAACAATTGATTAAAACAATCTGTTTGACACTGTCCCACTGGGCGTGCCAATTTGTTTACGGTGATTTTCGGTAAACAACCGCTAGTCTTCCAAACTATAATAAATATGATTTGGTTACTCGCAGGATCGACTAGATTGATCCTAGGACACATAGTCAAAAAGATTGTTATCAATGGTCATTCGAACCATAGTCATGATTCATCTTCGTTAATAAGAATTGTTTCGAATAAAACGAGTAATCTTGACAATCACTTGGTTATACGTAAGTATAATTTCAGTGAAAGGGTAAGTAAAATAACATATGAAACGAAAGTATTGTTAAAGCGTAAAGAATCTTAAAATGCAGGAATATTAAATACTTCAAAAGTAAATGACATGAAAGTAAAAATACAGAAATGTAAATGGCAAGAAGTAAATGAAATGCAATAATACTGAAAGATATTTGAAAACGAAAGAGAATACACATGTATTAAAATGGTGGTGTCATACGTACATTTTCTCAGCGAACTCTTTCTCTTAACACTTGATACTTGAGTAATATGTGAGTGATTTGTACAAAATGAACACACATAATCCTAACATTAAGACTCCTATTTATACTAATTTCGACCTTAACGGCCCTACGCTAATCTAATGCCACGTTTCTCATAAGAACTCCAGGGACGCCATCTGTTATTTAGACAGTTACGAAACCGTCTTCGAATTTCAAATCTTCCCGCCTGAGTCCTTCTTCGACGCGTGGCAGTGTATTTAAAAACACTACGAAAACACGCTAAGTAGTAATATTTGAACATATTTCATAAATTTTGTCTAAGTCCTCGAAGACATACACTTCTACTAGCTTCAGTATTCATTATCTTCATAACGAACTTAGAAGTCTTCATTCTCGAAGCATGGCCATCAGGAGCCATTCTTTTATTTTTAAGGGATGGTCATCAGTAACCATCTTTCCTTCGAATTTTTACTTCTTCGAAGAACCGAATTTGTAAAACGAAATCTTCAGCTAACAACAACACACCATTTTTTTTACCGAGTTTGGTGTACAACAACACATACTCTTGGGGCTACCAAGTCAGGGACGGATAAAGTTCACTATGATAGTATCAATTTGAAGTACTATCAAACAACCTCCGGTTCACACGTAAACAACCTTCAGTTTACAGCCTTCTCACTCAATCAATACCAGAGTTAAATTTCTACCTAAGACTCACCTAGATATAAGGTCCTCCTCAACTCCCCTTCAATCATAGTCAGCGATTGGATACTTCTAAATAATTAGAAGACACACTTTCATGACAATACCTAGCCAAGGCTACTGACTAAGAACAATACTTAAAGTTTGTTTAAAAGCTTCCTCCAAGAATAATAATCATTCAATGATTAAAAGCTTAAGAATGAATAGTAGAGAATTACAACTCTAAACATCAGTATTACTCTCATATGAATATCATATTCGAGAGGCTCACACATACCAACTCTCCTAGAGAGTGGCTTACAAACTCAACCCTTATAATATAAACTTTCACATCTTCAGTTGGTTACCTTCCTAGGTTACAAAGCTTCTATTTATAACCTTTTTTCCAAGTGGAATTGGACTTTAAATCACAGTGTATCAGCTGCTACAAATCAGGAGAAATTTCTGCACAAAAATAAGTCTTCAATCATACCCTTCCTAATTTACCTCCATAATTAGAAAGTACATATTCTTCATGATTCTGACTTGAATCTTCCAGACCTTTAAAATTTGTGCCACATAAGATAGCATAATATTCCTAGAATATTCTGCATCAGTTAAATCTCAAACCGATCCAACATTCCAGTCCAAATAGCCACGATGTCGAATGACTTCTGCATAGGACATCTTGTTTGACATGTTGCTCCAGATGATGAAACATTTCATCTCAACATGTTATTCATAAAATAGAACTTCTTTCTCAACCTGTTCTTCTCAACAAGTTAGCATATCCTATTTAACATAGTGTTGCTATATTTGTTTCTAAAATTAATGTCAATCCTAAAAATAGAGAAGAAACAGAGAAAAAGTCTCCATACAAGCAGTTTTGATGCCATCATATCCTTCCTGCAAACTACATATGTATAGTGGGAGCTTCCTACGAACCAGTTACTGTTGTTTTTCCATTTGATGGGGTTCAAGTTTCTTATCAACTGGAGATCCTAGTTTTTTTTTCTTCTCCTATAGAATTGACTTACTTAATTTATACTTTAGAATAAGACTTTCTTCCCAGTTAGAAAAATATGAATCAACTTGAAAGACATCAGAATCAAAGGAAAACCCATATAGGATAGTTTGGGTGTTTGCTTAATCTGATACTTCTCGAGCTTTTCTTTTTCCGGTGTGGAGTCCTTAATTCTTCATTTCTTCAGTCTCGGACAAATTTAAGCTAAAAAAGCGTAGCTGTCATGATTTATTTAGTAGTGTATATATATTCCAACATGGACAATTGTTGTTGGGCTCAAGGGCACCTACAATTTTGTAAAGGAGTGAGGACACACCAATATTCCAAGAAGACACACACATACACACACACACACACACACACACACACACACGCGCGTGCGCCGCCGTCCGGCCGGCTCGACTCTTCTCGGTCCGGTTATGAATGGTTATTATACCATCCGAAGGTGTATCACTTCGACCGATTCTTCACAAGTGCAAGTGAGAATTGTCTTTCCAGAACGAGTTGTTTTATCCTGGAAGCGTCGTGGGTATTAAGAGCTGCTTTGCATAAATCTGGCAGTACCACGAAACGTCTTAAAGAAAGTGTACTGATCTGCGACTCAGCCGGTATTTTCCTCTGTGGCAATATTTTGAAAAAAACCGAAAAACAACATATCAGAGATACAAAAATCTGAAGACCTAAAGAATTGGTGACTTGTAATCGTCGTAGAATTCGAATTGATCGAACGCAATCGAGTTTTGTGCCCGAATTGCTAGATCTCTGTTCAGAGGTTGAAGAAAACTTTACCCGGACAACTAAACACAAACATAGAGAGTCATAGAAAACATGAGAATCAAAAGTTGGTTTCCAGAGACAATGTCTCTATTCCGTTCTGGAACCATAAATGGAGGAAGATGTGAAAGCTACGAAGGAGTAGAGCTTCCAATGCAGCGAGAGGTGTACCTAGAAGGTTAGAAATCTGACGCTCTAGTCTGTGTGTGTGTGTGTGTATATATATATATATATATATATATATATATATATATATATATATATATATATATATATATATATATATGAAAGAGTAAAGAGTATTCAAATTGTGTTTGAAACTTTTTACCTTATTCGGCGTCATTTCCCAACCCATATATAAGGGAGAGAAATAATAGTCTCTCTATTTTTCAGGCGTAGAATGCAGAGGACTGTTGAATGAGCATACGGCATAAATCTCCTATAGCAAGATATAAGATAGTTCTACGGTATGAAGAAGATTCTAAAAGCATAACTATGGCTTTGACATGGAATAGAGTAGCTCAAGTTGATCAGTCTAAGATGAGTAAAAAATATAATTCAAGAAATCAATTTTTTTAATTTTTAGAATGTAAAGATATAAAATTTTATTTTAAATAATATCTTTTTTTAACAAAATAAGGTGTTAAGAAAATACTTATTCAATATGAGGCCTAACTAGGAGACCTGATTAAAAGGGTTTTGTTTTTTATGCCCTACATGTACATGTCAGTTCTCACATTTAAAGACATGGAGTGAAGCCACAACATTGTATAAAGGGCATATCAAACCAGAAACCCACAAACCAAAATACTACAGCATCACTT